>NC_134697.1:98705196-98880196 GCF_050947455.1 Rhinoderma darwinii | reverse complement strand
ACGTAAAAAGGCGTATTGGTGGTCACTAAGGGGTTAAAGGGGTTGTCCGAGATTTAATGACTGTGTTAATGCTTGCAATTTATAAATGTAAATACATTTGTAATATACTTACATTTTCCAAAGTGGCCCCGTTTCCAGATCCTGTCGTGGGGACCTTGACGGGTGACGTCACTCTCTGCACTGGCTCTGGCCGCTTTGTTGATCTTGAATTCTTTGCCGGGTATACGACACGTCACTTGTGACGTGCCGTGTATGGGCTGTTCTGCTTCACAACCCGTAACACGCATGAGTTGTCACTGCTGTTCTCGCGGTCCCTGCTGTTCTCGAGATACAACAGAACAAGCCGATATACACCAAGTCACAAGTGACGTGTCGTATACCCGGAAAATAATTCAAGACCAACAAAGCGGCCAGAGCCAGTGCAGAGAGTGACGTCACCAGTCAAGTTCGCCACGGCAGGATCTGGAAACGGAGCCAATTTGGAAAACGTAAGTATATTACAAGTGTATTTACATTTATAAATTGCATGCATTAACACAGTCATTAATTCTCGGACAACCCCTTTAAGCTTACCTTGCAGGGCCCACGTGTTATCCTGTCTGATGGGCCCTGTATCTAAGCCTGCCACATGGTAGGCTTAGATACAGAGCCCATGTGTGATCCAGTCTGCTAAGCCTTATATCTAAGCTTACCTTGTGGTAGGCTTAGATACCGGGCACCAGCAGCCTGAAATCTTATAATTACCCTCCTCTTCAGCTATGGGCGCAGCGCACATCCTCACGCCATTCAGTGTCATTTTGTAATAACGTTTCCACCGCACTCACTG
This sequence comes from Rhinoderma darwinii, assembly GCF_050947455.1. NCBI lineage: Eukaryota > Metazoa > Chordata > Amphibia > Anura > Rhinodermatidae > Rhinoderma > Rhinoderma darwinii. The sequence continues at coordinate 98,879,370 of NC_134697.1, read as the reverse complement.
CATCAGGAACTCAAAGGCAAGTTCCATATCCAGAAATCCCATCCAGACATTCCTTAAATGGTGGAAAACTTGACGACAGCAACCATTGTAGCAAAAAACGTGTTTATTAACACATCCCAAATATACAAGAGGCTACGTTACCACCCCACTGCTTGAAAAAGACTCCAGTGGGGTCGAAAAGTAGCCTCTTTTAAGTATACTGTTATTATAGTAACGGACCCGCGTAGTTCATTACATAGGCCCCAGTTACTGTACTAGCTGTAAATAGGTGTGGTGCCATGGGCCCTTGGCTTTGGGGCCCCGTCACAATTGCGACCGCTATAGCTACACCACTGAGCAGACTGTTTTTTCGTCTGTCAGGTTATTATATTTCAGGCGGAGCAAGCTCGGGTGTCCTGTCTGTGCCTGGTATTTCTCATTCATATGCCCAGCACAGTGCAATTCTACCCACAATGAGCTTCTCCTGGCCTCTGGTTCTTCTTTTAAGGTATCATGAGCAATCTTTATGTATATGGCAGAGATCTCTTACTGGGCTAGTCCATGAAAGCTCTCTCAACAAGACATGTCATCTCCAATTCTAATAACCCCGCTATAGTAGTAATGCCCCCGTTCATGACCTAGTGTGAGAACTACAAAACAGGTGGTCACTGACTGTCGAATAATATGTTTCGTCATTCCACCACTTCATTAAAAATACAAGGAACTGTCCATAGAAGGCAGATAGAATCAAAAGTAAAGAGACAACACAAACATTTAACAAGTGTTTGTAATATATTATAATACAGGAAAGGAATAAATGACAGATGAGAAGAAACTAGTGCAAAGTCTGTACTAGACATGCGGTATGATCGATTCTGGATGAAATTCATTCCGCTCTTTCTTTCCCTGCCACTGAGAACACCAGGAAAGTATAATTTTGGTTTAAAGAGGACCGGTCACTTAAGTTAACTGGTTAGCTGACCTGAATAGCGCTGTCTCCCTGATTCCAGCACTGTTTTTCTTTTTTTCCTGGGCCCCATTGTTCCAGAGATATGGCCCTCTGTTGTGTTGACTGCCTATATGCTAATTTGTTGTAGTTAGCCAACAGGGTGAAGCTAGCTTCTCTGCCTCTGATGCTAACCAATCAGCACAAGGCAGCTTGAGGGTAGTGTATGGCTAACTACAGCAACACAACAGTGGGCCATATCTCTGGAACAATGGGGCCCAGGAAAAAAACAAAAATAGTGCTGGAATCAGGGAGACAGCGCTATTCAGGTCAGTTAACCAGTTCAACTTATATTACGGAATGACAGGTCCTTTTTAAGTGTAATTTCACTCCTAATGAAATACTTTGAGAGACTATTGTGTGTGGAGCGCGTGATGTTTTAAAAGATTTGATCTGTGATTGAAACGTTTGCCACACTCTGAGCAGGTAAAGGGCTTCTCTTCGGTGTGGATCCTCTGATGTTCCACGAGATTCGACTTCTGGGTAAAACATTTCCCACATTCTGAACATGTGAACGGCTTCTCCCCCGTATGAATTCTCTGATGGATCACAAGATCTGACTTTTGGGTAAAACATTTCCCACATTCCGAACATGAATAAGGTTTCTCCCCTGAATGAAATCTCTGATGTTTAACAAGGACATTTTTTTTGGTAAAACTTTTCCCACATTCGGAACATGAATATGGTTTCTCTCCTGTGTGAATTCTCTGATGTTCAACAAGACTTGATTTCTTCCCGAAACATTTCTCACATTCCAAACACTGGAAAGGCTTCTCGTTCCTGTAAATTCTCTGTGTAAAACACGTGGTGCATTCAGAACAGATATACATCTCCCCCGCATGAACTCGCCCCTGTTCTATAGGACATGATTTAGAAGTAAGCGGTCTCAGTCCTTTGTGAATTTTGTCGTTTGAAAGATTCATCACCTGAGAGGCACATTTCCCACATTCGGAACAAAAAAAACGCTTGCTTTGATATAAGGCAGCAGCCGATTCTTGAGATAATTTCCCACATTGAGAACAAGATAATAATTGACCCCTCTCATTAGAAGATTGGTCAGGAAAAGGTTTGTCCTGATTAGAGGGGTAAGATGATAGATCACTACAGTGGGGGGCCGAGGTTATATTTTGGGTAATAATGTTTCCCCCGAGAGACTCCTGGGTATTTTTATGATCTTCTTCAGAATTTGTAGATGAAGGGTGATGTCCCTCCAAGCTCTTTATGTGACCCTCTGCGGAGAAGAAAAATAATTTAAGATTCCTACTGTAAATCTTTCCGTAAAATTTTTATATAATTTCGGATTCCGAATTTGACTGAAAGCGAAGAGCTTTTCTCAAACCAACATTAAAGCGGACCTGTCAAATTTAATAGGTTGCCTTATGTAAGAGCAGTATACTACAGATACAGGTACATATATTTGTGTGTCATTTGGCTAATAGGAGAGCTAAAAGAATACCCCAGACTCAAAGCCTGGCATATTTATGAAGGGAATGCTTTTATATATATATATATATATATATATATATATAAAATTAAGGGTCTAAAATTTAAGTATGAGATCTCTGTGCTGATGATTTTTAAGTTTAAAGTGATTATCATGAAAGGTTTCTAGGCAGAAATGCAGACTTTCAGCCAAGTTAACCCCGCCAATATACCTTTTTATGGAGATCATTGAGTCCTCATTCTACAGAGCCGCCTTTTTACGGTGCTGTATAATAAGCCCTGCAAAAGTGTCTGGTGCAGCCCTGGGGTGGGTGCGCGGCTTTCTAACAATAACTCCCCTCCCACTTAAACGGCCGGGAATGGGAGGTCCTCCAACCCATTTTGCAAACGACCAAATGTTTAAAAAATTGCAACTTTTGGGCCGTTTCCCCCGCTCTTGCCACTTTTCGAAACAGTGGGCGGAGCCAAGAGGAAAGGGTCATATCCAACTGTGGTCCAACGCATTAAGTATAATTTACGCCAGAAATGAACATTTATTGTAGCGGAAATCTAAACCAGCTCCTGGCTGGCGTAGATTTTAGTATTGCACGGAAAGCTGAATATGTGACAAATTTATTAAGAGGTGTGTGTGGCTCTTAAAGAATGTGTCACATCCGACTCTAGCTTGTTTTTAAATAAGACTGGCGCAGCCTTAATACATCTCTGCCATAGCGCATCATTAAGGCTAAAATTAGGGTTAAATTCTCTTGTCCATAAAATAGGCATCAATCGCTGAGCGGTGATATAACACGTTGATTGGCGATAGGTTGCACAGTCTTTTGCATGGGCGGGTGTTATACTGTAAGGGGATGAACAATGGTTTTATAGCCTGCACAAACGACGTGATCAGCCAATAATCGAGCGTTTGTCACAGTTTACACAGGCCAATTATTGGCCGAACGAGCATTCTAAGGAAAGCTCGTTTCAGATTCTTGGCCCGTGTAAATGGTCCTTAAAGGGGTTTTTCCATAATCCCATGATAAATATCTGATTGGTGGGGTTCTGACCACTGGGACCCCCACCAATCACAAGAACGGGTTTACCTTGCCGTTCCCTGGAGCCCATAGAAATAGAGCGGTAGTGCGCTTGCTCGGCCACCGCTCCATTCATTCCTGAGGGACTCTCAGAAATAGGGTCCCATGGTCTGACCCTCATCGATAAGATATTTATTACCTATCCTGTGGAAAACCCCTTTAAGATAGAGACTGACCGGAGGAACAGTTTTGTGATCATTGCAGCCCACTGAGTGGCAACAGGAAAGTTACCATTAACTGGCACTTGACTATAATAAAGGTGCTCATACATTTTAGAGAACTGTTGGCCGACAGCTATTCCTACCAACTCAGTGCGGCTCAGCATACATGTTTATTTTAATTGGGAGAGGGAAATAAGACAAGGCCGGATACCACTGGAATCCAACATACCGATCGTTCTTCCCCCAACGTCTGTCGTCAGGGAAAGTTGGGAGACCCCCACACACATTAGATAGCTTGCCAGTCTTGCCGGAATTGGCCGGTTTGGCCGACTTCTACCTAATATCTATGGGCACTTTAACATTGTAACTTGGGCATCAAGAGGTGGGTTATCGTGCCACATGGTAGTCTGGCTTGCTACTTCTGGTGTATGCACCTAATCGAGACTGACGGCACCTGACATGGATGATGCGCTTCTTACCTGGGCTGATATTTATAGGAAACTTTTCCTCCTTTTCCTGGTGTTCACTCTTAATATACTTTTCTTCTTCCTCCTCTATAGCTTCAACTTTAATAACGATAAAGTCTTTTGCCTGAGAGCCAAAAACACAGAAGATCAAATTATATGATTCCTTAAAAAAAAATGTCTATATGCATCTGAGACCTCAGCTCCATCTACCTGATCATTCCGCGGGACATTGTGATTTCTCTTTGGACAATCCTGTGAATCGAGAAGACTGGGACATCTCTCTGGTGTAGAGCTGTTGAAGGACTTATCTGAAGGGGACAAACCCGTGGTGACTTAAGACTGGGAGACCGGGATAGAAACTGATGTACACTTTAGTGGTATTGAAGATAGGAACCGGACTGCTCATTTTTGAAAAAGGTCCAACAAACAATTGATTTTCATATAGGTTCTCTACGGTTTACGTGATGATCAGATAATGGTTGTATCTAGGTGACCCTAGAAATACTCTTTTTACCTGTTGATGTCCGAAGCTTGTGATTCTCCACCACGACATCCTTGCCTTCCTGCAAAAAAAGAAATGGTTATCTTAATACCTTATGAGGACCAAACACAATGGTGTATAGTCATCATCCAGACATGTCTACATTCCGGGCAGTGTCACCTCTCCAGTCAACAGTTCGATGATCTTGTGGGTGAGGTCCAGGATCTTCTGCTCATTGTTTCTCTCATGGATCAGTGAGTGAGGTGGAGGCTCCGTGATTGGGCTCTGGGTCCTGCTCCATCCTCCTGACATACCAGGATGGCTGCTGGGGGTCACACACTCTCCAGACAACTTCTGAACTATCGTGCAATCCTTCGTGGAGAGAGACATTGATATTTAGAATCCCCCACCTCTCCAGTCATGTCTCTCTGTTATTATCCCTCACCCAATTGTCATGGACTGGAGTTTCTATGAACCAAATGTGAACTCTGCGCATAACTGTCAATGGTTAATGCCACTGACAATCCAGAACAAGCTAGCAATGGAAGGGTTGGCAGGAAAAACCATGACAAACCAGCTATAGTGCACATAGAGCGGCCGTGCCCATTGTCTCACCCATCTACTTCCTCCCTATTACTATTTTTAGAGACAGTAGAGCAAATTAGGACCATTCCTAAAGTGCTACCAAAGTTCCTCTCAATCAGTCAAGCATCCAAGACCCTTTGGCAAGAGAAGCAGGAGATGGGCCATTCTCTCCTTCAGTAAGCAGTCCTCGAAGATGGGTTGTCCTCTCCCTTCCTTGGATAACAGGCAACTCTTGCACGTCCGGAAAAGCATTTCCATCAGGTCCTATCACCATAGAGTCATGTTAAGTACCAGAATCCTCACCTCTCCGGTCAGCAGGTAGATGATCTCCAGGGTGAAGTTTAATAGCTTTCTGGTCACCTCCTTTCTTTCCTTGTCCATGCTGTGTGGGTGAGTCAGCGAGAGAGCCATGTATTCTGGAGGAGACCTTAGAAAGACCAAAACAAGTAGGATCCTATAAACAGAGATTGTGGTTTTACTGCAGTATTGGATTGTTATCTGGCAATCAAGGCCAAGGGGGAGGCCTAGGGTAGGGTTTACTCATGAGAGTCTGAGCACTTGCTGCGCTTTGGACCACCTCGGGGGAATTGCGATCTAATTTTCACATGCGGCTATAGTAGGGCTGGGCAATTAATTGAAAAATAATAGAAATTCAGCGCAATTATTCTACATCATCTTGCGAATTTCGGTTTTATCAATTATTTTCTCCCGGTTTAAACTGTATCTGCACCTTCAGGACGCAGATACAGTTGAATCCAATGGTAGAGCAGTGGACCTGCTCCACCATTCACTATGTATCGCTGGACGCGAGGTAGTGACATCATCGCGTCTGTCTGCGCGAGGCTGCTCAGACCGGAGTATTAGAGGGAACTCCTCCACTCATCATTGGAACAGGGTTAGGTGAGTATATATATTATTATTTTTATCAGCCACTATTGGGGGCAGCTGTGGAGCATTATACAGCTATGTGGGACTCTATACTGTGTGAGGTGAAACTATGGGGGCATTATATATTGTGTGAGGGCACCTATAGGGGCATTATACTGCGTGGAAGTTCGTTATGGGGGCATTATACTATATATAGGCAGCTATGGGGGCAATATACTGAGCGGTGGGCAGTTATGGGGGGCATTATACTGTGTGGAGGACAGTTATGGGGGCACTATACTGTGTGGAGGACAGTTATGGGGGCACTATACTGTGTGGAGGACAGTTATGGGGGCACTATACTGTGTGGAGGACAGTTTTGGTGGCACTATACTGTGTGGAGGACAGTTATGGGGGCACTATACTGTGTGGAGGACAGTTACGGGGGCACTATACTGTGTGGACGACAGTTACGGGGGCATTATACTGTGTGGACGACAGTTACGGGGGCACTATACTGTGTGGACGACAGTTACGGGGGCAATATACTGTGTGGAGGATAGTTACGGGGGCACTATACTGTGTGGACGACAGTTACGGGGGCACTATACTGTGTGGACGACAGTTACGGGGGCACTATACTGTGTGGACGACAGTTACGGGGGCACTATACTGTGTGGACGACAGTTACGGGGGCACTATACTGTGTGGACGACAGTTACGGGGGCACTATACTGTGTGGACGACAGTTACGGGGGCACTATACTGTGTGGACGACAGTTACGGGGGCACTATACTGTGTGGACGACAGTTACGGGGGCACTATACTGTGTGGACGACAGTTACGGGGGCACTATACTGTGTGGACGACAGTTACGGGGGCACTATACTGTGTGGACGACAGTTACGGGGGCACTATACTGTGTGGAGGACAGTTACGGGGGCACTATACTGTGTGGAGGACAGTTACGGGGGCACTATACTGTGTGGAGGACAGTTACGGGGGCACTATACTGTGTGGAGGACAGTTACGGGGGCACTATACTGTGTGGAGGACAGTTACGGGGGCACTATACTGTGTGGAGGACAGTTACGGGGGCACTATACTGTGTGGAGGACAGTTACGGGGGCACTATACTGTGTGGAGGACAGTTACGGGGGCACTATACTGTGTGGAGGACAGTTACGGGGGCACTATACTGTGTGGAGGACAGTTACGGGGGCACTATACTGTGTGGAGGACAGTTACGGGGGCACTATACTGTGTGGAGGACAGTTACGGGGGCACTATACTGTGTGGAGGACAGTTACGGGGGCACTATACTGTGTGGAGGACAGTTACGGGGGCACTATACTGTGTGGAGGACAGTTACGGGGGCACTATACTGTGTGGAGGACAGTTACGGGGGCACTATACTGTGTGGAGGACAGTTACGGGGGCACTATACTGTGTGGAGGACAGTTACGGGGGCACTATACTGTGTGGAGGACAGTTACGGGGGCACTATACTGTGTGGAGGACAGTTACGGGGGCACTATACTGTGTGGAGGACAGTTACGGGGGCACTATACTGTGTGGAGGACAGTTACGGGGGCACTATACTGTGTGGAGGACAGTTACGGGGGCACTATACTGTGTGGAGGACAGTTACGGGGCACTATACTGTGTGGAGGACAGTTACGGGGGCACTATACTGTGTGGAGGACAGTTACGGGGGCACTATACTGTGTGGAGGACAGTTACGGGGGCACTATACTGTGTGGAGGACAGTTACGGGGGCACTATACTGTGTGGAGGACAGTTACGGGGGCACTATACTGTGTGGAGGACAGTTACGGGGGCACTATACTGTGTGGAGGACAGTTACGGGGGCACTATACTGTGTGGAGGACAGTTACGGGGGCACTATACTGTGTGGAGGACAGTTACGGGGGCACTATACTGTGTGGAGGACAGTTACGGGGGCACTATACTGTGTGGGGAGCACTGGGGGCACTATACTGCGTGGGGAGCACTGGGGGCACTATACTGTGTGGGGAGCACTGGGGGCACTATACTGTGTGGAGGACAGTTACGGGGGCACTATACTGTGTGGGGAGCACTGGGGGCAATATACTGTGTTGGGGCAGTGTCAGGGTGTATGTTATATAGAGTAGTATACAGCAGGCTCAGGGATTAAGTATTAGTTCATCCGCGTAGCATGCAAATAGGGGGTGTGGCCTAAATAATCGTAATCGAGGTCACATGTTCAATTAATCGCGATTTTGATTTAGGTCATAATCGCCCGGCCCTAGGACAAAGTTCTTTCTGCAGCCACAAAGGAATGTTTAATCACATGTTTAACCCCTTACCAACATTGACATAAATAGACTTCATAGTCGGGGGGAAGGGATGGGTGTCAGCTGCAGATTACGGCGGACACCTCGCACTTACTGCCAAGAGCGGAGAGAACTCTGGTTTAAAAAGGATGCGCAGAATTTGAAAAACAGCGTCTTTCTTCGAGAAACAGCGCCACACCTGTCCACGAGTCGTGTCTGGTATTGCAGCTCTGCTCTATCAAAGTACATAGGGTTTAGCAGCAATACTACACGCAATCTGCGAACAGCTGTGGCACTGGTTTTGGTAGAAAACAGACATGCTTTTATAATCCTGGACAACCCCTTTAACCCCTTCCCGACATCCACAGTGTATGTATGGTGGAGGTCGGAGGGGGGGGTATAGAACGGGATCTAAGCCATTAGAAACAGACCAGTGGCCCCCACGGACGTTAAAAATTCCCATTTCCCCCCCAGAAGCAAAGTACAAAAAAAATTAACAGAACCGGTTTCACCGTGTCCGTAAAAGTCCAAACTATTACAATATAACATTATTTAAGTGAACAAATGAAGACCCCAGGAATTCTCTATTTTAGTCACCTGATCTGCCACAAAAAATGGAACAGAGAGCGATTAAAAAGTCTCATGTTCTCCTGGAAGATCACCAATAAAAAACTACAAAAATAAGCCCGCGCACCGCTCAATCCACGGAAAAATAAGAAAGTTCTGGCTCTCGGAATATGGCGACAAAACACAAATTTTAGTAAACCATAAAAAAAATTATAGCAATTTGGTATCGCCGTGATCATGTTGACCCGGGGTTTTTACCACATGGTGAACTCCGTCAAAATAAAACCCAAAAAAGCAACACAGGAATCCGTTTTTTTCTCACTCCACCCCACAAAGTAACGTTTACCCGATACATCATACGGTGCAATCAACGGGGTGTGAAAAACTACAATTCGTAGTACGTATAGTAGTGAATACAAGTCATACGTACCCTGACCAAGACCTGATCTGTGGCTGAAAGACCTGCGATGATGACATCACCATCATGTGATCAGTGATTGAGGGGGCGGAGCTGAGGAGAGGAAGGTATAGTAAGTACTGACTGCAGGACCTGTGATGACGTCACTATCACGTGATCGGTCACATGAGGGGGGCGGAGCTCAGCAGTGAGAAGCTGCTTTGTGAGGGCTCCTGTGCTGTGCGGTTTGTATGGAGGAAACTGAGTCGGTGTATATAAAAAAATAAAACATTTATAACTGCGTGGTACACGGAAGGATTTTTACTAGGTTATCGTTTAAATGGATCATCCGATTCAGCAACTTATTTTCACTTTTTGTATAATTAAAAGTTATACAATTTTACGATAAACTTTCTGTATTAATTCCTCGTAGTTTTCAAGATCTCTGCTTGTTGTCATTCATTGGGAACAGTCATTGTTTCCAGCGGATAATATTCTGTCTATGATCATGTGATGGACGCACAGGTGCACGGCTCGTTACAGGGTCATGTGACGATCGTACAGGCGCTGGGATCATTACTAGACACGGCTCTGATAGACACACTGTAACAAGCCCTTCACCTGTGTGATCATCACCTGACCATCAACAGAATTGTATCCGCTGGAAGAAAACCATGGCGTTTAACCCCTTCCCTCTTTGGCCGCTTTTGACCTTCCTGACAGAGCCTCATTTTTCAAATCTGACATGTTTCACTTTATGTGGTAATAACTCCGGAATGCTTTTACCTATCCAAGCGATTCTGAGATTGTTTTCTCGTGACACATTGGACTTTATGTTACTGGCAAAATTTGCTCGATATGTTCAGTATTTAATTGTGAAAAACACCAGGCAGTTATTACACGCAAAATTGTGGCTAATTAACATCCCCCATATGTCTACTTTAGATTGGCATCGTTTTTTGAACATCCTTTTATTTTTCTAGGACGTTACGAGGCTTTGAACTTTAGCAGCAATTTCTCACATTTTCAAGAAAATTTCACAAGGCTATTTTTACAGGGGCCAGTTCACTTGTGAAGTGGCTTTGAGGGCATTATATATTAGAAACCCCCAAAAAGTCACCCCATTTTAAAAACTTCACCCCTCAAAGTATTCAAAACAGCATTTAGAAAATTTCTTAACCCTTTAGACATTTCACAGGATTTAAAGCAAAGTACAAATTTCATATTTTTGCAGAAATAAATATTTTATATAACAAAAATTGTAACACAGAAGGTTTTACCAGAGAAATGCAACTCAATATTTGTTGCCCAGGTTCTGCAGTTTTTGGAAATATCCCACATGTGGTCCTAGCGTGCGACTGGACGGAAGCACCGGCCACAGAAGCAAAGGAGCACCTAGAGGATTTTGGGGCCTTATTTTTATTCGAATCAATTTTTGGCACCATGTCAGGTTTGAAAGGCTCTTGCGGTGCCAAAACAGTGAAAATCCCCCAAAAGTGACCCCATTTGGGAAACTACACATCTCAAGGAAATTATCTAGGGGTATAGTGAGCATTTTGCCTGCACAGGTTTTTTGCAGAAATTATTGGAAGTAGGTCCTGAAAATGACAATCTAAATTTTTTCAAAGAAAATGTAGGTTTAGCTATTTTTTTCTCCTTTCCACAAGGACTGAAGGAGAAAAAGCACGCAAAATTTGTTAATCAATTTCTCCCGAGTAAAACAGTACCCCACATGTGGTAATAAGCGGCTGTTTGGACACACGGCAGGGCTTAGAAGGGAAAGAGCAGTATTTGGCTTTTGGAGATCACATTTAGCAGGAATGGTTTGCGGAGGCAATGTCGCATTTACAAAGGGGACAAAACAAAGAAAACGCCCAAAAAGTGACTCCATTTAGGAAACTACACCCCTTGAGGAATTCATCTAGGGGTGTAGTAAGCATTTTGACCCCACAGATGTTTTATAGAATTTATTAGAATTGGGCAGTTAAAATTAAAACAATCCTTTTTCTTCAATAAGACGTAGCTTTAGCGCAAAATTTGTCATTTTCTCAACAAATAAAGGAAAAAAAGAACCCAACATTTGTAAAGCAATTTCTCCCGAGTACGGCAATACCCCATATGGGGTCATAAACTACTGTTTGGGCACACGGCAGGGCTCAGAAGGGAAGGAGCGCCATTTGGAGTGCAGATGTTGCTGGATTGGTTTCTGGGCGCCTGTTGGCCCAAAACAGTGGAAACCCCCCAGAAGTGACCCAATTTTGGAAACTACACCCTCAATCCATTTATTAAGGGTTGTAGTGAGCATTTTCACCGCACAGGTCTTTTCCATAAATGATTGCACTGCGGATGGTGCAAAGTAAAAATTTATATTTTTCCCTAGATATGCCATTTCAGTGACAAATATGTCATACCCATCTTATGACAATGGAGACACACACCCCAAAAATTGTTAAAAGGGTTCTCCCGGGTATGACGATGCCATATATGTGGAAGGAAACGGCTGTTTGGGCACATTGTAGGGTTCAGAGTGGAGGGAGCGCCATTTGCCTTTTGGTGAGCGGATTTTGCTTGGTAGTAGATTTAGTTACATAGTTACATAGTTAGTACGGCTGAAAAAAGACACATGTCCATCAAGTTCAACCAAGTTCAATTTGTTTGATTATTGCTGGTGTTTCCATTTATAATGTGGGGGTACATCTAAGCTGGGCAGAGTACATGAGGGGCATAGTCAGGTGGCATAATAATGGGGTAAAAAAACAATAAAATGATCCATAGATGTGGGTTACGCAATCCTTTCTGCACAGGCCGGTGTCGCACTGATATATGGCGTCCTTTCTTATCCCCCTTTTGGTCCACACTCTGCACCTTTGCAGTTTAGGGAATTTTGCTGGGAAGTGTTGTCCTGGTATAATACAGGCACCGTCGCTTCCAACGGATATGTTTGGACCCTCCCCTTCCTGGTTCCCTAATGTTAGGTCCTTGATAAATCGCCTCTTCAAACAAAAGAAATGTTCCCCTCGGGCACAACTGCATATTTTTTATTTCCTGACTTATTGGAGCCTTAACTAATTTTATTTTTTATAGAGGTAGTGTTATGAGGGTTTATTTTTTTTAGCGGGACAAGCTGTAGCGATTATTGGTACCATTTTGGGGTACATGCGACTTTTTGATCACCTTTTATTCTATGTTTTTTGGGAGGCCAGGTAAACAAAAAACCGCAATTCTGCCATAGCTTTTTTTTTTTTTTTTTATACAGCGTTCACCATGTGTTATAAACTACTTGTTCACGTTATTCTGCGGGTCAGTACGATTCCGGCGATACCTAATTTATAGAACTTTTTTATGTTTTACAACTTTTTGCACAATAAAATTACTTTTGTAAAAAGAATGTATTTTTTCTGTCGCCAAGTTGTGAAAACCATAACTTTTTAATTTTTTTGTCTACGGAGCTGTATGAGGGCTTGTTTTTTGCGAGACAAGCTATAGTTTTCATAGGTACCATTTTTGGATACGTGCGACTTTTTGATCACTTTTTATTCCAATATTTGTAGGGCAAAGTGAACAAAAAACCATAAACTCTGGTATAGTTTTTTTTTTACGTTTTTTTTTTACGTTTTTTTTTTTACGCTGTTCACCGCGTGCAATAAATAATATAATATTTTAAAACCTCAGGTCGTTATGGTTGCGGTGATATCAAATATGTACGGTTTATTATTATTTTTCAATAATAAAGGACTTGATAAGAGTAAAAAGGGCGATTGTGTTTTATTTTATTACTTGAAACTTTTAATGTTTTCAAACTTTTATTTTTTTTACACTTTATTCGACTTTTTTTTTTTACACTTTTTTTCAAGTCCCACTAGGGGACTTGAAGTTCCAACTGTCTGATGTTTTTTTTCTAATACCTACCTCTAATTACCTACGTAGTGCAATGTATTAGATCTGTCAGTTATTCACTGACAGCAAGCCGATTAGGCTTCGCCTCCCGGCAGGGCCTAATCTGCTTCCGTAATGGCAGAGCAGGAGGCCATTATGTCTCCTGTTGCCATAAGCAGCAGTTGCCAGTCCCGATTGCCTGTCAGGGCTGGCGATCTGCTAGTAACCGCTACAATGCAGCAATCGCTTTCGATTGCTGCATCGAAGGGGTTAATGGCAGGGATCGGAGCTAGCTCCGGTTCCTGCCGTTACAGGTGGATGTCAGCTGTAACATACAGCTGACTTCCACCGCTGATGACGCCGGATCAGCTCCTGAGCCGGCGCCATCTTGCCGGCGGCTACAGAAGCCGATCAGGCTTCACCATCGGGCAGATCTTGATCGGTTTCCGTGCTAGGCAGACCGGGAGGCCAGTATTAGGCCTCCGGTTGCCATTGCAGCCACCGGAACCCCAGCAATTTCATTGCTGGGGTTCCGATGAGCTGCAAACAGCTTAAATGTAGCGATCACATTTGAACGATGCATTGAAGAGGTTAATGGCGGGGATCAAAGCTAATTTTGGTCCCCACCATTACAGCCGTATGTCAGCTGTAAGATACAGCTGAGATCCGGCGATGATAGCACCGGCCGAGCTTCTGAGCCCCTGCCAAACATTTGTCGTAAGTATGCGACATTTTGCGGGAAGCACTGGCTTTCCATGACGTATACTTACGACAAATGTCGGGAAGGGGTTAATGGTGTGAGTTAAACTTATACGTCATGAATTCTCACGACGTGTACGTTTAATGGATACCGTTCTAGACTATGTGGGGCGGATGCCACTATAAGGCCTCGCGTTAGTTGCCCATAGACTATAATGATATCTGTTTGACGTATATGTCTATCGAAAAGCCCATGACCTGTACGCTAAACTTATACCTGTGACGTGCGTCATACAGTGGCATATGTAATCCATAGACTCCCATGTTAAAAAAAAAAGGTGCGGTATAATTATTTTTTTACGGATCCCTCGGGATGGAAATGTGTAATCTACTACACTAATTCATTCTCTAAAAAAAAAAAACATATTAGCCAGATGGAGGCCAGAAGTTCACTCCGTCGGCCTTTTGGGCCCCTATAGATATGCTTTCCTCCCACTTTTTTTAAAAATACGTTGGGTCTCCCTCATTTGCCAATATATACAGGGGGATTTATTAACTTCACGACGCCATTTTTCTAGTGCAGAACAGTCACAAAAAACACAAGAGTCACAAAATTTCGAGTTTTTGGCCATTTCCTCGTTCCTTTTGGAAAAAGCAGTGGGGCTTAAAGGGGGTGTCCAGGAATACATTGTATTTGTATTTTAACTTAATGTGACATATATAATTCACTTTCTAATATAATGTATGAAGAGTACTGACTGCTTATATGTGGCAGCGTTACTGTGTTCTGACTTGCGGTCACGTGACCGCACCCACAGGAAACTTTTCACCTCCTCTGACGTTCTGTGTCTTTGCTCGGCCAGCACTTCCGGCTTGCAGAGGAACGGCGCGTCATCATCAAGCAGGTTTAAAGGCAGTGGGCCGGGCGTATGTTTTATGAGCTCTTCAGAGCTCCGCCTGTGGTCCCACTGCCTGTAATTGTAGTTGCTGACGCGCCGTGCCTCTGTTCAGCCAGAAGTGCTGGCTGAGCAAAGATTTGTGTAGCGTTCATGGCCGCTAGCGCTCAGTTCTGCTCCGGTCTGCTGTGTCCCGTAGGGTGCGCGTGCACGCTCGTGCCCGGTCTTAAAGGGCCAGTGCGCGCACATGTGAACAATCATCATCATCAACTACACATGATTTCCTGGGCTATAAGAAGGGCCCTGCCCTTCCGATCCTTGCCTGAGCGTTGTTAGTGTATCCCATGTCAGTCTTGCAAATAGTACCTTAGTTTTTTCACGTTCCAGTTGGTACCCGTGCCCTGTTACCCGTATCCTGTATCCTGTGCTCTGTTCTCGTTTCTGAGCCACTTAGTGTTGGAGTCGTGCCCTACTGCACCTGCTGTCGTTTGCCACGTCCAATGTCACTTGCCACGTCCAGTGTCTACTGCCACGTCCAGTGTCTCTTGCCACGTCCAGTGTCTTCTGCCACGTCCAGTGTCGTCTGCCACGTCTAGTACTGTCTGCCACGTCTGGCGCAACCTGCTGCACCTACCTCCATCCGTGCTGAAGCCACAGCCACTGTCTGGACTAGTTCAGGTACCCGTGTGTTACGAACTGCTACAGACTTTTGTATAGACTGTGGCTAGGCCAGCTGCCTCTCCGCTACAGCAGAGCGGCCTAGTGGAGCCACAATCCCTGTGATCGTGACAATACGGAACGTCGTCTCATAGTACACGGCCCCTGCTCCTACTCCAGCAGTTCCCAACCGGGGGACCGTGAGAACCCTCCAGGGGTGCCGCGACACCCCTCTGAGCCACTGCCATGCTTTTTTTCTCACAGCATGGAGTGCATGTGAGGAGGAGATTTTTTTGCAGCCCCCGTGTAGATAGCACCCCCACCTCTGTAGATAGCACCCTCTCCCCCCTTCCTGTAGATAGCGCCACCGTAGCTCACTGAAGGAGCGGAATCCCCGTCTACAGCATTGCCGGTGTGGAGGCCATTGTTTTGGCTCCAGGAGACTACCCTGATGTCACTATCCCTAAATGGACAGAGACGTCAGGGACTTCTCCTGGAGTTGAATCCCCGGTAACACCGTCAGCAACACAGCCACGCTGGGCATTCCGCTCCTTCAGGGAGCTACAGTGGGGCTATCTACAGGAAGAAAGGTGCCATCTACAAGGGAGCTGCTGTGTGGCACTAACTACAAGGGGCTTTGTAGCACTACCTACAAGGATATGTGTGGCACTACCTAGAATGGTGTGTGTGGTACTACCTACAAGGGTGTGTGGCACTACATACAAGGGGTTGTGTGGCACTACCTACAGGGGGGTCTGTGGCACTACCTACAAGGGGGTTGGGTGGCACTACCTACAAGGTGGTTGTGTGGCAATCCCTACAAGGGGGCTATGTGGCACTATCTACAGGGGTATCTGTGGGTGGGGGGCTGATGGTCATTATAAAGTCATTCCTTGCCATTAAAATTATCTTAGTCACAAAAACTCCATATCTACTGCATTTCAGCCCTGCTACAAAAAATAACCTGCTGACATAATTTCAGTGATCTTCTCGTTATCTCAGGGGGAAGTGTTAATGAGGACAAGGCGGCTGATATACCTCTGCTCTTATAATTCAATCAGCATGGTTGCTTTAAAAGGGGGAGGGTGCTTGAAATCATTGTCTGTCTTCTTCTGTTAACCATGGTTACCTCCAAGGAAACTCATGCCCATGGCCGTGTGCCGTCAGGCTCACTCACCTCCTGACGGCTGCAGCCATGGATCTGTGAGCGCTGGCCCCAGTCTGCTAATGAGGAGACGCCAGCGCTCACTTACGCTTACCTCGGCCGGGTCCCGTAGGGTGCGTGTGCACGCTCGTGCCCCGCTCTTAAAGGGCCAGCGCGCGCAACTGAGTTAAAGTCAAAATTAGTTCATGAGCACCCTGGACTATAAGAGGGGCCCAGCAACTTCCTGCCTCGCCTGAGTCTTGTTGTCGTTATCCTATGTTTGTCTATGCAAATGGTCTCCTAAGTGTCTTCCACTTCCCAGTGTTTCCCGTTCCTGCTACCTGTATCCCTGTGTTATCCTGGTCTAAAGTGTTGTGTGGTATTGGAGTTGTACTGCACCAAATCTACGCCTGCTCCGCTACACCAAGCCTGCTGCCTGCCTGCTGCCTGAAAGTGAAAGTCCGTTTGTGCCTGTCTGCTACTGTCCGAGAGTTACCACAGGTACACCTATACAACTATAGACTTCCTCCTGTGTCCTGTTGGCCAGCTGCCATACCGTCAAGGTGGTACGGCCAAGTGAGTCCACGTAACCTACATGACAGAAACGTGTAGTCAAAAGGGCTTTACAGGCAAGGACATTGCTGCTTGTAAGATTGCCCCTAAATCAATGCTTTTGGGGGTGCTTTTCATCCAGGGCGTGGGTCACTCACAATTTTGCCTAGAACACTTCCATGAACAAAGGATGGGATATAAACATCCTCCAGGAGCAACTTCTCACAACTATCCAGAAGCAACTTCTCACAACCATCCAGGAGCAACTTCTCCCAACCATCCAGGATCAATTTTCCAGCATAGTTTCAACAATTTCATATGGACCAACAAACCTAGGGGCAAACTTACCAGAAGGCACTTTCAGACGCAGATGTTTTGTAGAAAGCCAAACTTTTTGACCCACACAAAATACAGGACCCACATTACGTTTTTTATTCGCTTCTTTCTTTTGAACAACTTGGGAGTTCTTCAGGTTAAATTGAACCTGAGCCCAAACTGTGCAGAGTTTATTTGATTCAACCTCAGGGTTATTAATTGTAGAAGAGTTGGAAAATAATTCAAAACGAGGATGAAAACCATAATTACAGAAAAACGGCGAGGTATCAAGAGCAACATGGTGGTGATTATTTATAGCAAACTCTGGTAAAGAAAGATATGAAACCCATTCAACCTGGTTATCAGCAATATAACACCTAAGATATTGTCCCAGGGTTTGATTAAAATGATCGGCTTGACCATTAGTCTCATGGTGGAATGCAGAAGAGAACGATAACTGTACCCCAAGCTCCTTACACAAAGCTCTCCAGAAGTCAGACACAAATTGTACATACCTATCAGAGACAAGATTTTCTGGAATACGATGCAGGTGAACCACCTGATCAATGAATAGTTTAGACGAGGTTTTGGAATCAGGGAGTTGAGGCAATGGGATGAAATGACACATTTTACTGAAACGTCCACCACAACCCCAATGACGGTTTTCCCTTCGGAGGGAGGTCAATCAGTGATGAAATCCATGGACAGGTGAGACCAAGGTTTCTGTAGAACAGGCAATGGCAACAACTCACCCAAAGGACGAGTTTGAGAAGTGTTAGCGCGAGCGCAGACATCCCAAGCAGAGACATAGGAACTCGCATCACGAGACAAGGACGGCCACCAATAGAGCCGTGAGAACAATTTTTTAGTACCGGTTATCCCTGGATGCCAACACAAAACAGATTCATGTCAGAGCGAGCCGCTGACATTCCTTAATCTCAGTTGCAAGATCAGGTGATATTTCAGAAACCACTATCCCCTTCGATAAAATTAGTTCAGGATGAAAGTCGGGGACCTGTGAGGAGGATAATGCGTCGGCCCTGACATTTTTAGACCCGGGTCTGTAGGTTACAATTAAGTCAAATTTGGTATAAAACAAATAATAATAAGGCCCACCTGGCCTGTCTGTGATTGGGTCTTTTGGCAGATTCTATAAAAGTCCGGTTTTTATGGTCAGTCAGGACAGTAATTTGATGTCTAGCCCCCTGCAGAAAGTGGCGCCACTCTTAAAATGCCCACTTAATAGCAAGAAGCTCACGATTACCTAGATCATAGTTCTTTTCAGAGGAAATTTTTTTATGAGAAAAGACAAGTGCGTAAAGACAGGTATAAATATAGCCCCACATCTGATTGACAGAAGGAAAGAGGAGAGAGAGAGGCTCAAGGTAAAAGAAGAACCGCCCAG
Organism: Rhinoderma darwinii; assembly: GCF_050947455.1. NCBI lineage: Eukaryota > Metazoa > Chordata > Amphibia > Anura > Rhinodermatidae > Rhinoderma > Rhinoderma darwinii. Next base: position 98,860,481 of record NC_134697.1, on the reverse strand, counting down.
AAGCTAGGCAGGTTGTCACAGCCACCTGTGATCGCAATTTGAGTCACGTTACGCCTTGATCTCCATGCAGGTTCAAATCAGGTGGGGGGGGGGGCGAGCTCGGAGAAGCAACAGATACACTGAGACGTTTCTCAAAGTAAAAATCCTTCTGCTTTATTTAACTGTAGTGGTCGCTTTTATAGCATCACAACAAAAACATTCCATAACATATGAGTCATCTGTATATTCAATAAAACCCATTGGTGGAACACAAGGTATTCCCTTTTATGCTTAGGGGGGTTGGTCAAGTGATTGACCGCCATCTGTTCGCAATTTCAAGAGAGACAGCAGAGCAGCTGCAAACTATTTCCTCTCTTACCCTTTCTAAAATACCCATTCTATTGTAACACATGTTCTCCTCTATAACATTTCACTCCTTGGGGCCCCAGATACATTATACATATATTTATACCATAACAATCCCTCCTTTTGTGATTTTACCAACACCTAAATTCCAATGCTACTTCTATCTCCTGATAGCAAGGCTTCGATCCATTTCTTCACTTGATTCACACAGGTATGTAGGTGGGGTAATCTCACAACACTCTTTCATCATAATGTATAGGCCTCTGATTGAATGCTTCCCTTATTTTGCAAAATGTATAACAATTAAAACATGTAAGCAATATAAATAATATTATGAAACATATCAAGGGTTGGAATAACACATGCAGTATCTTAGTGGCAGTGGGGGAAAATCCTGTAAATATGTCATACCAGTGATGGGCACTGGCATCTTTTATTGCTGACGATAAATTTATTACTTCCTTAGCTGCTATTGTAGCCAATACTTTCACTTTACTTAGAGTTACATTATGGGCTGCTATCAATTTCTTTACGTCTTTAGACTTTTGTAACACTTGTTTTAACTCTTCCAGTGGCAAACTAAAATTTCCATAGGGCAAAGGTTCAGGTACCCATACAGTGGACATTATTTCTTCTAAAGTAGGCAGGAACACTATAGTTTGGTTCCCCCAAGTCAAATGCGTCACATTGTATAGACATCCTGAAAATGGTCCTATGAGATTAAACTGGCTAAGGGTCTGCTTGTCGTTAGTTATTAGACATACATGCTGTGGACCTACTTCAATATATACCTGTAGGTTAGCTTCTGGGATTCTAGTGAGTGCGCATACATTATCCTGGTGCTGCATTAGACAGGGTTCATATATCCCTGACTGCTGATTACATACATATCCTTGCTCTGTTAATTGGCACAAATCTATATTCCTTGTCTTATTTTGAGAATCTATGTGTGTTCCTTTCATTTCCAGCATCCAATATTGTCCTAATAATGTCACCGGATCAATCATTACCATTGGCATAACAATAAATTTGCATAATAGAGTAGGATTTTTCACATGAAATGCTATTAGTCTTCCTGCACACCATTTAGGTGTACACTCCGTATACTCAGGCTGTAACAATAACCACGTATCATTTCTCTCTCCTATGGGCAGAATGTCTGTCCATTGCCTAACATGACTACTAAACAATTTATTCTTACAATTATTTATCTGTTCTTGTTGCCACATCGTTTTAAGCGTACATACTGTCCAATTTACAAAAGTTGATACATTCTGTAATGTTCTATATTCGGTTAGCATACTTTCATTAAAAACATTTAGAAACCGTTCATCTATAGCTAACCCTTTTCGCTGTAAGTGAAAGGTAGTAGGTAACCATGAGGCACCTCTCCTTAATGCAGTAGATGTGTCATCTCCCACTGAGTTTCATTTGTTCATAACTGTTTCTAACTGTATCCCATTCAATACTCCTAATCCCGTTCCTACCCCTCCTAATAGCGGGTCATACCATTCTCTTTTTTGTCTATGACAGCTGGGGGATTCAGGGAAGGAAATATTGAAGTGTACATTCTCTTTCTGCTGTTGGGTTACAGCGCTCTTACAAGTGTGTGCGATTCTTTCCAGACTTTGTACTGTTATATGTGGCTTAAAACTATCTCTTAAAATTGTTATCAAGAATACAAAATATCTTCTATTTCTTATTTGGCTATTATTCATACATAATATCATCCCATCAGTTTCTTTTATTACAATCGTAGAGTTGAGCCTCTCCTTGTTGCATCTTTCATAAGTCTTATTTATCATTTCATTTCTATTTTTACTGGTTGTATATTTCTGTAGATACTGTAAATCTGGTTCATAACAACAAAACAACAGCCCCGGCGTCTCTTCTTGTATGCTAATGTTGGCTGTTTTGTCTATGTGAAGGTACACAGTCCCTCCATGTGGTCCTTTTTTCCAAGTCCCTTCGGTTGTAGTCACATTTGTAGTATAACACGGGTCATTGGCCTTACAGGTGTAGTTACCCTGCTTTCTATCCACTGTGGCATTCGCCCACCCTGTCCTGAACTGTTCCAGTGATTCTGTACTGATTACGTGTACAGGAGTAGCAGTTCTGCCTTTTTGTATAAGAGCACACGCAACAACCGCCGCAACAACCGCAAAGATCTTCATTCTTCTGGCTGAAGAACCTTTTTACAATGACTGGCGTGAATCCAGCTTGCCTTTCCTTCGAGCTTCATTGAGGTGCTTGTAACGAGTAGGACTTGAAAAGGACCATCAAACCGTGGCTCAAGGCTCTTCCTCACGTGTCTTTTGACAACGACCCAATATCCTGGTTCTAGCTTATACGTCAACTGAATCAGGACCTGGAATGGAAGCAAAGACTTGTGCATACACCTTGGTCAATTGTTTGTTCAGCGTTGATACATAATCTGTTAGTCTACCATACTGCATTTGGAGCACCTGTGGAAAATAACATCCTAATCTGGGAGCCGACCCAAATAAGATCTCATATGGGCTGAGACCTGTTCTTTTTGTGGGCGTGTATCTTACTGAGAACAAGGCTAATGGTAGACACTCGGTCCATGGTTTCCCGGTTTCTACCATTACTTTTTGGATTTTCAATTTGAGAGTCCCATTTAGTCTCTCAACCTTCCCACTACTTTGTGGATGGTATGGTGTATGTAGGGCTTGACTTATGCCTAGAGCTGACAACACATAGTTCATGATTTCACCCGTAAAATGAGTTCCTCTGTCGCTCTCGATCATCTCTGGAACTCCATATCTGCACACCACCTCGTTGATCAGTTTCTTTGCTGTGGCTACGGCTGTAGCTTTGGTTACTGGAAAAGCTTCTGGCCATCCTGAAAAGAGATCAATACAAACAAGCACATACTCATAGGTACCAACTTTGGGTAGTTGAATATAGTCTATCTGCAGTCTCTGGAACGGATATATAGGTCTGGGTGTGTGCTTCTGTGGTACTTTTACAGTTCTTCCAATATTATGTGTTGCACAGATCATGCATCCTTGTGTAAAACTGCTGGCCATCACACTAAACCCTGGAGCATACCACACCTTGTTTACCAAGTCCATCATTGCCGTTTTTGACTGGTGTGTCTCTCCATGTGTTATCTGGGCCATCATTGGGAACATTGTCTTAGGCAGGCACAGTTTATTCTGGCACTGCCAGAGGCCATCTTTTCGTAGCGTTGCTCCTTGGGCCGTCCACTTGTCTTTTTCTTCTTCTGTTGCTTGTCCTTGAAGTTTTTGCAGTAGTTCCGGGCTTACAGCTGGTCTTGTTTCCTCTGGATCTTTTATCTGATATACGGCTGCTAACACGGGTAGCTTCTGTGCTGCTTGCTTTGCCGCTTCGTCTGCCAGGGCATTTCCCCTTTTGTCTCTGGTGAACTCACCTTAGTGTGAGCTTTAATTTTTACTACTGCTACTTCTGTGGGTAACATCAGGGTCTCCATCAAGTATTTTACAAAGTCTGCATTCTTTACAGGTGTACCTGCAGAGGTCAAAAACTGTCTAGCCTTCCATATGGGGCCATAATCGTGTGCAATCCCAAAAGCATATCGAGAGTCAGTGTATATATTTGCTGTCTTTCCTTCTGCATGTTGGCATGCTGCTGCCAGGGCCTTAAGCTCCGCTTCTTGTGCTGAGCGGGACGCTGGTAAGGAGGCTGCTTCTAGGACTACATCTTCGGTGGTTACTGCATATCCTGTAAGAAAAGATCCTTCTACACAATACCTTGAACCATCCACAAAGAGTATTAGGTCTGGGTTTTGGAGTGGGGTATCTTTTACATGTGCGAACCCCACTGTTTCCTGGGCCATAAGGGCCATACAATCATGTTCATCAGTTTCAGGCAAAAATTGTGACCATACTTTACCTACGTCTTCTCCCCCTTGCTCCAAAGGCAGTAAGGTAGCTGCGTTCAATGTAGTACAGCGGTGTAAAGTAACCTGCTCAGGAAGAAGAAGAGCACAGGTTAATCTCAAATGTCTTGCAGTGGACAAATGCTTAGGTTGTACTTGAGTTAGAATAGCAGTAATATCATGTGGTGGAAATGCCAGGACCAAATCTGAGGCCTTGTTTAACATTGAATTTACAGCAATGATAGCTCTCACACATGATGGGGAACCTCGGGCCACAGGGTCTAGTCTAGCTGAATAATATGCTACCGGGCGCTGCTGTGGTCCATGACTTTGTGTGAGAACTGCAGTGTCATGTCCATTCTGTTCAGTACAGTACAAAGTATATGCTTGCGTAGAGGTACTCCATGGATTGGTGTCACAAGCCGCTACCAAACACAACTCCTCCTCATTCAGCTGATAATCCAAAATACTTTGAGAATCTCACTTTTATCAGGTTCTGCAAATACTTGATTAATACAAAAACAAATAAAAATAAAACATTCCCAAAAACTTTACATCAAATTAACAATGTCCAGACAAGTTTTGTTTTGCCTTCTCCCTCATCCAAATCCATAAAGACTCGTGTGAGTGACGTCACATCGCCTCCTGTGTAACTTTGCTGGAGGGGGATGGTCTCTTACACATAAACCAAAATTGTACCTGATCAGTTCCTTCACCCTTCCCCCCTTTGTGGACTCTGCGAGAGTGATGTAGCAGAGTTCAAAACTACATCTCAACATAACACTAATTTAACCTCCTGTAATGTACAACAGCCTGAAACAAAAATGCCTTTTTCCTGACAAACATTTGATCTTTACAATGACATAACTCATGTGTGAAATCAAAAACAAAACAATTGTAGTTAGTTATTCAATAAAACAGAAAATATTATCTCTGATAGCATTAATTACTGCAAACCAATAAACAGTATAACGGTGGGGGCACATACATTTTCAAAACTCCCCCGTGTCTCACAGTATCTGTAGTTTAATACGTCTGAATGATCAAAACACATGAAATCTGATCACATCATAACACATAAATATCGTAACTTTTATAACCAACAGCGCTTGCGCAAAAGAGAAGAAATTTATTTCGGTTTGTACACATTACATATATATATATATATCTCAGCAGTGCATATTGAAATCCCTTTGTCTCATCAGCCCTGCAGACTGCACCCAGTCAGCCCCCCTCCTCCTCCTCCCAAACACAGCACACTTTAGAGGGGAGGGAGGGGGGTCACAAACTCATTTCTCACAACTTCTTCTCTCACAATCTTAACACTTTCAATGCCGGCAAAACAACATACGTATCTGCAATCATTCATCACACCATTGTATAAGAATTATCTACGTTAATGTTTAACCGTACAATCTGTCGGCCACCATCTCTATATTATGATGACGTGTTGTTTCATCAGTGAACTAGACTGGAACTTCTGTAAATAGAAAAAACACTACAAATGACAAAATTAACAAGGTGATTATTTCATACTGATTTGGATGGGCCGGGCGTGGCCACATCAGGGGCAGGGGGGGGGCAGCCTCTCCCCTTGGAAACAGTGCGCAGGGGGTTTCCCACCAACAATGAGGACACACTCAACATGAGGTACGGACGCCATTACCGGGCGTCGGCTGGTCGTGTTTTCTAATACATACAATACCTTTCTTATTCCTAACTTCCTCTTCTGCAAATCCCTCTAAAGCACTTTCTATCAACTTTCTACCTTCCAACTTCCCTTTGTTCTCCAGAATACCTTTTGCCCAATCTGCGGCTTGGAGCCGCCCTCCTCTTTTTCCCTCTGCCAGTTTACATGCCTTGATCAGGGCAAGCAACTCTGCACTCTGTGCAGAATGTATGACAGGATCAAGGGTCTCATCATATAAGACAGAGGTGTCTGGTGGTTTGGCTGTGAAGGACTGCTTATACATTATTACATTTATCACTTTTCCTGATTCAATCTACAATATGACACAAAGTCATACAAAATATCTATATCAGCATTTAATGTTGTGTCCATTCATTTCAAGAACAAGATTACATTTCTTATCTCACTAGCAGCTGTTCTTCACCTCCCCCTTCTCTTGTCACACTAGTTGATTCTAAATTATACCATATGGGAATTTACTATAAGGTCACTTGCAACATTAAAACAGCTACTACTTCTATCACTTCCTTTGCTTTAAACTTTACTTTATAAAATATGAATTTCCTCTGACAACCTCCTCGTACTACTTCTTCTGACACTTTTCTCCATGCTTCTGCTTTCCCCTGTAACTTTTTATCTTTCAACCATCCACGTTTTGTGTCACAACATTCATTCCATTTTTCTGCGTCTAACCGTCCATGGGATTCTAGACCACATGCTTTCATTAATTTTTTTTTTATTTATTTATTTATTTGTTCCCTGCGTTGCCTTTTTACCTTCTCTTTCTGCTACTACCTGTTTGGCGGTTTGTCCTTTGGGGTGCTCATCTCGTACTCTTGTTACAGATTCTAGCTACTGACAGATGAATTCCATTCTCATCTGTTTTATACAGTTTCTAGTTTCCGTACTTACTCCTGTTACAGATTTTAGCTACTGATAGATGAATTCCATTCTCATCTATTTTAGACAGTTTCTAATTTCCGTACTTACTCTTATTACAGATTCTAGCTGACAGACGAATTCCATTCTCATCTGTTTTAGACAGTTTCTAGTCTCCGTACTTAATAGGGACACCAGTTCCCCATTGTCTAGTTATAAGTGGTCGCCTATAGGCAGACCCTAAGTTATGTAGGGGGTAGTTTTCCTGATAGGTGAATTTCTGGATTTACGATCCCCTAGTAAGCTTACACCCTTTTAACAGGTGCTTGCTCACCCATATGCCATACCTCAAACTCTCGTTTGCCGTGACTGTTTCCCATAGCCCTGCTATGATGGAGGGGACTCTTACCCTTCTCTCTCAGTTTTTATCTTCACTAACAAACACTATGGCTATTGGCTGTTAGGGAAAGTCCCACACTAACTTTCTCACCTATTTTATACAGTTACTTATCCCCTCAAAACCCTTTTAAACCTTCTACTCTGGCCAGAGAATTAAATTCCTTTTATAACTAGCTTACTTTCTTCTTATTCACTTTAAACACCACTCAAGGAGATATCCTCCACACCATAACAGTAATATGACAAATATTCCTGATCCAAATAATAAGGAAAACGTAAAATCAAGCTGTTCATTTGACATGCCGGATTATCGGATTGCAGAAAATACTGGAATTTTGAGCTGAAAATCAGTGCATGATAATCCCCGCAAGTACCTCAATGCTGTACACACATTTTCGGTATTTTGCCGGATTATCAGATTGCACAAAATTTTCGATTTTTGGGCTAAAATTTAGCCTATCATAATCCCCGTAGTCACCTGAAGCATGTACACATGTTTCTGGTAATTTGCCGGATTATCGGAAGTTTTTTCCAAAAACAATTTCCTTATTCTAAAATGCATTTGTGACACAAAACTGGGTTTCTACAACATTCATACAAATACTGTCATGGAGATCAGGCACTTTATCCTGAGGGTAGGATTACATATAGACTTGACCAGATTTTTACACTAAAAATACCCTCATGTGGCCCCTCTATCCCTCAGGAGTACTACCGGGAAGGTGACCTACCAGACAGGAAGGTGCAGAGCAGAGTTTGTAAGAATTAAGTCTTCTTACCTTGCTGCAGCAGTGGTCTGCACGTTCCTTCGTCCGGGTGGTCGCCATTCAAGTCCCGGGAGATCCCCTAGGTGGGGTGCCGTCCTTCTGGTCAAGTCCCTGTTCGGGCGCCAATTTCTGTGATCGCAATTTGAGTCACGTTACGCCTTGATCTCCATGCAGGTTCAAATCAGGTGGGGGGGGGGGCGAGCTCGGAGAAGCAACAGATACACTGAGACGTTTCTCAAAGTAAAAATCCTTCTGCTTTATTTAACTGTAGTGGTCGCTTTTATAGCATCACAACAAAAACATTCCATAACATATGAGTCATCTGTATATTCAATAAAACCCATTGGTGGAACACAAGGTATTCCCTTTTATGCTTAGGGGGGTTGGTCAAGTGATTGACCGCCATCTGTTCGCAATTTCAAGAGAGACAGCAGAGCAGCTGCAAACTATTTCCTCTCTTACCCTTTCTAAAATACCCATTCTATTGTAACACATGTTCTCCTCTATAACATTTCACTCCTTGGGGCCCCAGATACATTATACATATATTTATACCATAACACACCTTAAGCGGACGGGTGTTTTCCTAAAACTTGATGTGTTTGTCGATAAAAGTTTAAAAACTTCTGAAATGTTTATATTTGGACTTCAGTTACCATAGAAACATCCGACTAAAATATCGAAAAACACTGAAGCGTCAAACTGAAAACTAAAATGTGTGTCCGTCTGAAAACTGTGCTGAGATGTCTCCTCTGTAGTGACCCGGCTCCAACCAGCGCTACAGAAAGTTGGTTTCGATGTGATCCAGTAATGAACGACTCGTCTTCTCTAGATGTCACTGACACCGTTCTCCTGTATAATATTTCTACAATATCTTCAGTAAGAGGAGGAAATATAAACCACGGTACAGCGTGGAGAAGAACGATTAATAACTGAAGGTGATGGGGGAGGGGAACTATATGCACTTTATATGAGATTTACCGCTCGGAGTTGAACCTAAAATGATCATCGCGCCTCCTGTTGTTTCGCTTTCTTTCCATGTAAAATAATAAAAATATTCTTGTTTTATAATCGCTGCCTCAAAATCATCATCTTTGTAATTTCTTTTTGGCTCATTTATTTCTCTACTTGATTTATATTGAGCCTCCTCCACCCTATAAAGAAGCGCTCCTGCGGAGACATGATTTCCCCTCCTGCCATACTTTAAGAAAAACACTATATTTTAAATAAAGCCCTTCAGTCCAGCGAATATGTTTCCCATCTGCCGGGATAAAGCGTTTTACTAATAAGGCGCGAGTGGCGTTTACTGTTGAGTGTCGGAACACACAAGCTGCGAGATGACGGCTCCACCAGATCACATTTTCACCTCATAAAAAAGCGCCGTAGTCAGAATTTAAAAAAAAAGTCTCTTTAGACCTTTTCGGAGCATGAGAGCGCTGTGATTTGGGGGCTCAAGGGCTGAGTTCAGGAACACTACGGCGTTAGCCCATGTGCCTGGGTTCGAGTCTTGCTGCATGCCATGTGTGGTAGATGACAGTCCCCTCACTTATATAATCTTGCTGCCTGTACTTAAAGGTGACAATGTTTTTCCAACAATTTTGTCAAGCGATTGATGCCCAACAGGGGGATGCATTTCTCTTCTAGAAGAATCCCTCACCTTGTGAACCTGCACTGGTGAAAGGCTGGAGACACAAGGAAGAGACCCTGGGGACAGAACCCATATATACTTGCCTTTAATTTATCAGCAGAGAACATTACCAGTGCGCTACCTCTGCTGTCAAGCTCTGGCTACAAATTCTTCCAAAGATGACCTGTTCTTCTTCATGCTGGAAGTGCCGTTTACATTTGGTCTTATGGGGACAATAATAAAGCTGAGAGAATAACCTGAGCTGGTGGGGTGGTCCTTAAGCAACAGTGTCTAAACAGTGAGTGTCTTCTGTGCAGACCCTGGTTCAAATCCAGATGTGTGGCTTTCTCCAAAAAAGGTGCATTGCTTAGTGGTGTGGAGGTGGCTCCTATTGAGTGTATGTTGTTGCTTATGCAGCAGTCTCTTTTGAGACAGCTGTATTTATATAGTAGATTATTGCAGATTTCAGCAATATGCTCATCACTCAAACAGGTAACATAATCCATCACTCCATAGGTGGTTCTTTGGGAAAGGGGGAAGCAACCCAAGGTCACCAGGAAAACAACACGGAGATTAGAACCCACGTTGTACAGAAGAAATTCCTGCGCTCAACACAACAATACATTTTACACTGCTTGGGGCTTAAGTGCTGAGTCCAAGAAAGCTTGAGTGTTAGCCCGTGTACCTGAGTTCAATGCTCGCTGCATGTGTGGTAGATGTCATTCTTCTTACTTATACAAGGTTGCTGCCTGTGGCAAAATTCAAAAAACTTTGTCAAACACTTGACACTAAACAGCACAATGGATTTCTCCTTTATAATAATCCCTGACCTTGTGAAACTGCACTGGAGGAAGGCTGGAGATACAAGGAGCCCCTGGGAGTCAAACCTCCAATTTATCAGCAGAGAAATTTACCAGTGCGCTACCTTATAATGTTAAGAGCTGGGTGCAAGTTCTTCCATAGATGACATGTTCCTATTCCTGCTGGAAGTGACAATTACATGTGGTCTTATAGGGATAATGAGAAAGCCTAGAGATCAACCTGAGCTGGTGGTCTGGTGCTTAAGCAGTGTGTAAACATTAATCCCCTTCTGTGCAGACACTGGTTCAAATCCTGATGTGTGGTCTTATCTAAAAGGTATATTGCTGGGTGGTGTTCACAGTGGTTTGGAGGCAGAGCAATAAGTACATAGCTGGGTGGTGTTTATAGTGGTGTGGAGGCAGAGCAATAAGTACATTGCTTCATGGTGTGGACATAGAGCAATAACTACATTGCTGCCTAAGAAAGTTACTTATGTGAAGAATATTAGTTGTACAGCAGTCTCTTTTTCAAGAAAGCTGTACTTAGCGAAAATTTTTGAATAATCTTATCATCACTCTCACAGGTATCATAACACATTACTCCATAGGTGGCACCTTGGGAAAGGGGGAAGTACCCCAAGGTCACCAGGAGAACAACATGGGAATAGAACCCACATTGTATAGAAGTGATCCCTGCACCCAACTCAGATCACACAAGCTGTGAGCCAGCTGGACAGCAGATACACAACAACACATTTATCACCTCTTTAAGAAAGGGGCAATCAGACTTTCAATAAGAGAAACTTTAGATCACATTGGGAGCATGACAGCACTGTTACTGGAGTGGCTTGGGGCTTAAGTGCTGAGGTTAAGAACGCTAGAGTGTTATCCTGTGCACCTGAGTTCAAAGCTCGCTGCTTGTGTGATAGATGTCATTCTTCTTGCTTATACAATCTTGCTGCCTGTGCCAAAATTCACCAAAAATCTGTCAACACTCAACTGGGCAATAGATTTCTCTTTTAAGAGAATCCCTCACCTTGTGAACCTGCACTGGTGAAAGGCTGGAGACACAAGGAGGAGTTCCTGGGGATAGAACCCATAAATTCATGTCTCTGTCAATTTATCTGCAGATAACTTTACCAGTGCGCTACCTCTGCTGTTGACAGTCAGCAACAAGTTCTTCCAAAGATGAAATGTTTTTCATGCTGGAAGTGACGTTTATATTTGCTCTTATGGGACAATAAATCCTGACGTGTAGCCTTGTCCAAAAGTGTACCTTGCTGTGTGGAGGCCGGCAGGATCACTATTATATTATATTATATATCACTATTATATTTTAAGAAAGTGAACTGTCAGACTATTACTAGAGATAATGATTTATTTCTTTCATCGCATTCCCAGTGGCTCAGAAGTTTACATACACCGATTAAATATTTATTGTGGTAAAAATGCAGATTTTGGGTTTTCGGGTAACTTGAAAGTTTTATTTTTTTACTACATTTTTATTCACTTTTTTTACTTATTTTTTCCCCCACTAGGGGATTCAAGGGCCTGCACCGCTGATCGCTATACTAATACATTACATTACCTACCTCCTGCAATGTGTTAGAGCTGTCAGTTAAAGGCTATGTAAACCTTGGAAGTTATTATTATTATTTTTTTTTAAATAGATCAGTCAGTGTGATTAGCGTAACTTCTTAATTTTTATAAAAAATTCGTTTTAATAAGTAGATCAAAAGGTGGACATGGAGGAGTAAAGTCACAAAGCAGAGTCCTAAGAAAAGACGCACCAGAATTGTTACTTCACGGGGAATACCCAGATTTTCTTAGTCCGGTCCAGAGAGCCGATAGATCCTCTATAAATATATTCTTCTTGTGACGAGTCTGATCAGCATTGTATTCTGTTGTCCGGTCTGCAGCGTGATAAAACTCTGCCGCCCGCCTGCGTAGACCTGCTATGTGAGCGCTATATGGCCATTGTATGGCGGGATTATTGGTTATATTGGGGCTTGTAAAGTGGCAGCAGCAGCTGCTGCCCCGGACTAATAAAGCGATGCCGGTCCTTGAGCGTATGGTCAGGTTTTTTCTATATTACAATATTATTTTCCGTCTTTTGTTGATGACGCGGTTTACATATTCAAGGGAGATGTAAGGGGCAAATAAAAGTAAACCTACCTGCAGCGCGCCGCTATTTATCCATAATATCGGGAAATGGTCATGTATGTGGGCTGTGTGCCAGGGCTGCTTTAAAGTCTCAGTCCGGCCCTAGTAGAAGCGGGCCCTGTACCTCATCCCCATCAGATCTACCCACCCTCCCCCATCAGACAATACAGAGAATGTACACCCCTTAAAAATGAATAATTCCCCTTTGTGCCCCCACCAACGGAACAATGCCCCCAAGGTAATAATACCCCCTACAGTTTGAATAGACTGTGGAGTCCGCAGCCACCAGCTGGTATCCTGACTCTACCCAAACTTCTTTTGTATATCATGGCACAGAGAGTCTAGCTCTGTTGTGGGGGCTCGGTGTCAGGTCATTTACTATGTCAAATGTAGTAGTGTCGAGATTTTGAATGTCATATGTAGCAGAGCTGAGTTTGTGTTCTGTCACATGTATTAGTGATGCAGTAGAGTTGAATATGTCAGTTGTAGCAGTGTTGAGTCTGATTGATGTAAGGGAGATAAATGCCAGATGTAGTAGGGCATCACATGTAGCAGAGCTGAATCTAGCAGAGTTGTGATTATCAGATGTAACCATGTTAAGTCATGAGAATGTTTGTGTTTACTATGCCAGATTTAGTAGTGTTAAGTCTATCAGATGCTACAATACTGAGTGTGTGTCCTATTAGGCTGGGTTCACATGACCTATTTTCAGACGTAAACGAGGCGTATTATGCCTCGTTTTACGTCTGAAAATAGGGCTGCAATACGTCGGCAAACATCTGCCCATTCATTTGAATGGGTTTGCCGACGTACTGTGCAGACAACCTGTAATTTACGCGTCGTCGTTTGACAGCTGTCAAACGACGACTCGTAAATGGACTGCCTCGGCAAAGAAGTGCAGGGCACTTCTTTGCCACGTAATTTGAGCTGTTCTTCATTGAACTCAATGAAGCACAGCTCAAGATTTACGAGCGTCTCAGAGCATCTCAGACGCCTCGTAAATTACGAGGAGCATTTACGTGTGAAACGAGGCAGCTGTTAACAGTCTGTCTTTTCACACGTAAATGCCTCTCATCGTGTGAACATACCCTAAGACGCACTTTATAGTCACCACCCCAACATCTTTCTGATCGGACTGGGAGCGTTAAGTACAGTAATCCGAGAGGAAGTAGAATAACAAGACAAGATTTCAAAAAATTATCATCTAGAAAACCTGACTTTAAGGACAGAAGATTGACACCCGTCTCAACCACGGCCCCACCTTTCCCTCCAATAAAGACTCCACTACCGTTATTGGTGTAAGGCCATAGCAGCCATATTTATTAACAAAATTCTCATAAATAACTTTTTCATAAATAACTTTTCATAAATAACTTTACATAAAATACAATGTAAAATGACAAATAATCAAGAAAACATCCTAGAAGATATTCTCTGTTCTATCTTCTCTATTTTGGGGGAAAAACGATCCTTAGAGGCATTCTCCATTTTTTAACCCCTACTCTCCAAGTAAGGTAAAACTCCTTACCCCTAGCTGTCCACACTTGGCCTAAGGGCACCAAAATACAACTCTCCAACTATTCCTGGGAGACTCCTTCCCCCCAGGACTCCATTCGTTGTATTACACCTTCAGATGCATAGCCCATTTTTGTGCACCTGACCATAAAATTTCTGCCTCCATGGACCCCTACTCCCCGCCACAGACGAACCATAGTGAAACCTACTGGAGGCCGTCCCGCCAAACCTTGAGGGCTAATTCCAATCCGTCCTGCAGGCCCAAGCACCACATGTCTATGCCAACCGGGCTAAGGTAAACCCCATCGCTGCGGCAAAATCCCGGGGACAGTATCTCCAGTTCTTTGTATCGCACTGCAAAACCCCCCTTATGGCAGACAAAACGTGACACCTCTTTGTTAATTTTTGCCCTGGCCCTGTTCAACCCCTCAACACTCCTCGCATTCCGCCATGCCTGTCTGGCCACGATATTCGACCAGATCGCAATCTAATTAGGAATGGATGACCAGAGCCTTAACAGGTCTAATTTGATGTCCCGCACGATCTTGCTAGAGGGGCGGATTCCCAAATCGTTACCCCCGACGTGTAGCAACAAGATATCCGGAGGCCTATCCATCCCTGCATAGAACTGGACCTCCGACAATTCCCTGTTCCTGCATATCTGACCTGTGAAAACCCAATTGCAGACCGTCAGGTCGAACATCGGCTCGCAGTGCGCCCCAGTACACGTATGAATGACCAACAATCCACGCCAGACACGCCGCCGCTCCAGAAAATAGAAATAACAAAATTGCAGACAAAACACCACCACAACACCCCCAGCATCTCCAAACAAGAACACCACCACTATAACAACGGAGGACGGACATACCCCTTGAACCTAGCAGATTCCCAACGCCCAATCTTCTTAAAATCACTGCATCCCCTAGACCACACCTGGATGCCTCCATAGCTGCCCCAATCCGAAAGGAATGCGTACAGAACTCCCTAGCGTCCAAACCCAGGGCCACCAAACACTTCCGAAAAACCGCAATAAACTGAAACCGAGACAATGACTTGCCGTTCCCATGATTAAGAAAGAGCCACCGCCCGTCTTCCGAATATTCAAGAAACGCTCCACACACCCCACAGGGCACCATGGGAAGCCCTCCAAACGTGACAGCACCACGCTCACCCCTTTACCTATCTGGTCCGTTTTAGACCGCCTAATCAAACAAGAAACCATATCACCCAGTACCGCCACGTCCTCCAACAGCAAACCCCCAACCACCAGGCCAACTCTGAAATCCTAAAAGCCCCAAAAAACGCCGCCTGGAATGAACACATCTCATACTGTGAAGTACACACACCGCCCAGACTGACACACAACTTTCCCAATAACTCGAATGATATGGGGCGCCCAAAATCCCGCAGCGCCCCGCCTTTTCAGTAGCCCTTAAGCGCCTGTCGCACCAAAAAAGACTTAGACACATCGAGGACCCCATGCAACTTACACCAAAATGCCACCGCAGCCACTCTCTGCGACGCCACAGAAAAAGATGCCCCCCTCGCTAAACGACAAACCAATAAAATATAACAACAAAGTTTAAAAGGAGTCATCCGCCACCAGCACACCTACTTGTCGCATCAAGCCTTCCCAACGTGACCACACCCTGGAATAAGCCGCCCAGGTACTAGAACTCACGGACCGTCTAATCAGCACTGCTGATACCCCTAGACCACGTCCCACAGCCAGGGAGGGCAGGACTTCCCATGTTGCTCCTCTCCCGGCGCCAACCTGCGAAACCTGTCCCACTGAAACCGAGAGAGAGAATCAGCGATATCCTTAACAATTCCCGGAACATGGACAGCAACAAAACACACATTCAAACTGAGACAACGCAGCACTAGTTGACGCAGCATTTTTACCACAGGGGGGGGGGGGACTGGCTGTCTGTTTGTTAATGATCCTGGACCACACCCAAATTATCGCAGGAAAAACGTACCCTCTTATTCCTCAGCTGCTCACCCAATATCTCAGCTGCCGAAACGATAGGTAACAATTCCAACAAAGCCAAATTAGCCACCAGCCCCTCCTACCTCCAAGAGGCCGGCCACGTCCATGCACACCACTCTCCCTGAAAATATGCCCCAAATCCGTGCGCTCCCGATGCATCCGTATGCATCTCGAGATCAACATTGGACACTACCGCCTCCATCCACAGCAGACCTTCCATTGTAGCACCCCAGAAACTCCTGCCAGATTGCTAAATCCGCCCGCTCATTAGAACGAAATGATGGGGTCCCGCCACCCCCGCCGTAGCTAGGGCCAGCCGGCGGCAGAACACCCTTCCCATAGGCAAAATCCTACAGGCAAAATTCAATTTACCTAACAAGGACTGAACCACCTGCAGCTGCGCTTTTCGCATCCCCGCCATGCTAGCTATTGTATCGCGCAAATCTAACACTTTATCAACCGGTAACCTGCACTCCATCCGTTCCGTATCAATTATGATCCCTAAAAACTTCACCTGAGTCACCGGACCTTCCGTTTTTCTCAGGCGCCAACGGGACACCAAACAAACCCGCTACACGCTCCATGGTACGCAACAAAATTGAACAGATCCTCGAACCCGGGGGCCCACAAACAAAAAGTCATCGAGATAATGCAACACCGACATCCAGCCCGCATCCTGTTGCACCACCCACTCCAAAAAGGAACTCAACGCCTCAAAATATGCACACGAGATCGAACAGTCCATTGGAAGACAACAATCTACGTAAAAGGCTCCTTGCCAGAAAAAACCCAGCAATGGGAAACTATCGGGATGTACCGGCAGCAACCTAAAAGCCGCCTCAATGTCAGTTTTTGCTAGCAAGTACCCCTTGCCAAATTTCTGAACCCACGAAATGGCGGTGTCGAAAGACGTATAAGACACAGAACATAAGTCGGGATCAATGCCATCATTCACCGACCCACCCGCAGGGTATGACAGGTGATGAATCAGGCAAAATTTGTTAGGTTCCTTCTTTGGAACCAAGCCCAAAGGAGAAACCCACATATTAGGCCACGGAGGATCGCAAAACGGTCCCGCGATCCGCCCCAGCCGAACTTCCTTCTCAATTTTTTCCGAAACTATCCCCAGTTGTTCTAACGCCGAATGCAAATTCTTATAAACCCACCCCAAACCGTCCAAACGTCAAGGGATACGAAAACCATCCGAAAACCCCACCCGCAATATTTCTGCTGCCGCCTTATCTGGATACCTCCCGAGGAACCGCAGCATCTCTGCCACCCTCACTGGATTCACCCCTCTTTTGTCCAGCCTCCGCACCTTTTCCTTTTTCCCGCTTGAAATATCGCGACAATCTGTGCCCTCCAGAGCACTCGTTCTTGTAGCGGCATTCCGACAATAACTTGCAGTGTCCCTCATTGAACTGCCAACAGCCCTTGCGAGAACCAGCCGAGGACCCCGCTGCTGAGGAGCCCCCGGCTGCTCCGTGAAAGGACTGCCCTCCCCTTTTGGCGCCGCCATAAGCTTCATCCAAAGACTAATGTCTTTGTGGTCCCAACGCAAACTAGGCCGTACCGACTTCCTCTGGCGAAACTGCTCGTCGTACTGTAACCACGCCATGCCACCGTACACACGATAAACCTCCCCAATCCCATCCATATTGCAAAAAAGCACCGAACAGTTTTCTGGTGCCTTCTCTCCCACTACGCTTGCCAAGATTGCAAACAACTGCAGCCAATTTGAAAAAGTGCGAGGAATTAAGCGATAACGGCGCTTCTCCTCGTCCTTTTTTTACTCTCGTCCGGTTTAACCCTATCCAAGTTAACTTTTTCCAGAGGCAACAAAGAGAAGATTTCTACGTATTCGTCCTTCCAAATCTTCTCCTTGGTCTCTGTTCAAATGAGCGCCTAACAGACCTTCAAAGCACACGTATACCTCCCCTTTTGCCGCATCCGCCAGCCTCACATCCTCCGCCGCCTTGGCTTTTTCAACACCATCCCCATTTTTTTTACTCGTACCTGCAGGCACATCCCCTCCATCGGACGTGACACTCGCTACATTCGCAGCCCCCGAGGCACACACCGCAACCTCTCCAGCTCCCTCCGCAGTTACAGGCTGCGCAACTAGAACGCTGACATCAGACCGTGACCCTAAAGCTGACCACGCCATCGCAGGGGACCCTAAACCGCCGTGAGCACCCCCCAACACGTGCCAACCATTGTAACATACCCGACAAAACTCCCTGAATTATACGATCATGCCCCACAGCCCCCAAAGGTAAAACAGACCCCCCACTTTGACATCACACAATTGCGCCAAAGCGCCCTCACCTGGATCCCCAGCAGCCACCGTGAAGACTCTGTCCAGACATCCAGGCCGTCCAGAAGCTCTACTGGCCGCCACATCTCCTAGAGGAGGACCCCTCCGCGGTGGAACTTCGTCCGCCCGATCAGGATCTTCGTCGGTGATTTCACCCTCTTCCTTGGGATCCCCCGCCGCCATTGCTGCTCCATCAGCACATGCTGCCGCAGAGAATTCAAGCTCCGCCCCTCCTCGTTGTACAAGCCGCCGACCAGCTGGAATGTCCAGGTCACGGCGCTGTGAGACCAGCTCTGCAGGGCCCACGCTCCCCCCTGCTCCAGCAGGTGAAGCAGCGGTCCACATCTTCCTCCGAGAGCCCGTCCGCCGCTTGGTAACTGGCGGCCCCCGCAGTAGGTACGATGACCTGCATGACTGCCTCCCCGGCCGGTCTCTCACCTGGGGATTCAGCCGCTGTCTGCTCTGTTTCCACGCGACGAGTAGAAGGGGGAGGAGGGGCGGCCCCCCTCCCGCCTTCCACTGGGTCCCGCCGGTGTACAGGATTCCTCCCCGACCGCAAGCCCACCGGAGCAGACGGCTGCCGGCCTGCAGGTACGGGAGGGTCCCTGGTGGGGCTCCTAAGCCGGTGCCAAACCCTGGAAGTAGCCTTCGGACTAGGGCGCTCGGGTGGCCTAGAATGGCGGGCCCGCTCCTGGACTGGAGGTGCTGCCACCAACTCCCCAGGTCCAGACACTGCAGCCATTAGCGTGGCCTACACCCAGTCTTGTCCTCGCTGTGTCACAGCCTCCCGGACGGCGGCCAAAAACTCGTCCATGGAGGACGCCATAAACGAACTGCTCCTGAAATGCAAACTTCTACCTCTAACTTCTCTACACTGGTACCAACTGAGGTACCCTCCCCTTCCCATCTCCTTTATATAACCCATCCAAGGCCATACCCATACCCCCATCTAGTGGCCAAAATTAAATATTGCAGGCCTCCACTAATATACCACTAATTTCCATTAATGATTCGGTTACTTCTCCCCCAGTCAAGCTGCAATCCGCTACGGTTTCACGCCGCTCCATTGCTCTCCACCCACATATTTTTTTTTAAAGAAGATATATATAAATAGTCACTATAGTTCCATATTACAAAAAACTAAAATTGACGGAATCACTCCAGGTGATCCAATTGTGTTTGTCTTTTCTTCAGTGTATATAGATATATAAAAAGAGACAACCCGTCTGACCTCCCTCCTGCACAGCGACGTGCGACAGCATGGGCAATCTTAACCCTCCCGTCTCCTCCACTCAGGCGCCTCAGAGGACCGGAGAGTTGGAGACGGGACGAATTAGGATGCACATTGTGTGGTGAGGGGGGCCTGTAAGCCCCTGACTTAGGGGTTCGGTCGCAAATGTGATCCCGACAGTTACCCCAATGCATAGGGCGGTGATTGTTTTTCAAAATTAATGACTTTTCCTTCAAATTGGAGAAACCGAAGGGAAAGTCAGTGGATGACTCACTGGTGGATGCTCGACAACAATTCACCCACCACTTGACGTCAATCCCTCAGGCTCATGAGATATGGCACGGCATGGTAATGATGAAATTGGGCCAAGAACGCTGCACCTTAAAGGGGTTGTCCGAGAGGTTAAGAAACTACAATAGACGCAGGAAATGAAATAAAATATAAATAAAAATCAGCATGTACCGCACGTGACCACTAAGACTAGTGATTGGCTGCAGCAGTCACGTGGACGTACACAGACTACCGGAGCATTATACTGTTTATCATTCTGGACAGAGGCAGCTGTTAGGGCAAATCTAGGTATGGTCTAAAATCAGGCATTCCGGATAAACACCCCGAAGACTGACTATGTTCGTTGCCGGGACTCCGAATGCATCACCAGAAAAGTTCAGTAACAAGTACTCAAGGAGTCAAGCAACAGGTTTACACACAGTTGTCCTCCCACCGGTAAGCGGATGCGGCATGGATATGGGCGCGATGCATCTGGCAGCGGCAATGTAATGTCAGGATAGGGAGACAGACAGGTGAGCCCTAATCTACCCGCCACTCAGTCCCTGCCTACTTGCACAGCCCGTCCTAGACGACGGCCCCTATGCTCAATATTTGCACGACAGACAATACAAGACAAGGGTACACAGAAGCAAAGGGAAGTGGGGCAGTTGCCCACGGCAACACCGTGAGCAACAGAATAGTGGACGAGCCGAGTAAAACCAGGAGAGAACGTGGTAGCAAAAGCAAAGCAGGAGAATAGTCAGTCAAGCAGGGTCAATATGAAGCAGAGGTCAATGGTAACAGGAGGAACAGCAGAGCCAGGAAACAAGAGAATCACAGGCAAAGGACAAGCAGCAAATGAAGGTATAAGTGGACCAAGGGCGGGAGCTAGAACCGGCTGGCCAGGCTGTGATAGGTTCTCCCACTTCTCAGCCTACCAGCCTGAGTGGCAGCAGATAGAGTCACTCTAGCAGACCTAGGAACAGATGCAGGCTGATTAACCACGGGCATCGACACAGAAGCTGTGTCAGGCAAATCCTTTACAGTACCCCCCCTTTTATGAGGGGCCACTGGACCCTTCCTAGGTGGACCTGGCTTGTTGGGGAACTGAAGATGGAACTTCCTGAGCAATAACCCGGCGTGAACATCCCGGGTGGGTACCCAAGTCCTCTCCTCAGGCCCTTATCCTCTCCAATGGACCATGTACTGGAGGGAGCCTTGGACCATCCTGTTGTCCACAATCTTGGCCACCTCGAATTCTACCCCTTCAGGGGAGAGAACAGGGACTGGAGGTTTCTTCGAGGTAGCCAAGGACGGGGAGCAGCGTTTCAGGAGGGAGGCATGGAACACGTTGTGCATTTGAAAAGACGGGGGTAACTCCAGCCGGAAGGAGACAGGGTTAAGGACCTCAATGACCTTGTACGGCTATATATAACGGGGAGCAAATTTTTTGGACGGAACTTTAAGGCGCAAATTTTTTGAAGACAGTCACACCAGATCCCCGACCACAAACAAGGGGTTAGCAGAACGTCTTTTATCTGCCTGAGTCTTTTGTATGCTCTGAGACGCCTCAAGGTTCTTCTGAACCTGGGCCCAGACTGTGCACAGTTCCCGATGAACGACATCTACCTCGGGATTGTTGGAACCACCGGGTGAAACGGAGGAGAACTGTGGATTAAATCCAAAATTACAGAAAAAGGGGGAGACCCCCGACGAGTTACTGACCCGGTTATTAAGGGAAAATTCGGCGAGGGGAATGAAGGAGACCCAATCATTTTGACAGTCGGAGATAAAACACCTTAAATATTGTTCTAGAGACTGATTAGTACTCTCAGTTTGGCCATTAGTTTCAGGATGGAAGGCAGAGGAGAAGGACAGATCAATCTCCAAATTTTTACAGAAAGCTCTCCAAAACAATGAAACAAATTCTACCCCTCTGTCAGAAACACTATTGACAGGAACCCCATGGAGACGCAGGATGTGTTTGACAAACAAGGTAGCTAACGTCTTGGCATTGGGTAGTTTCTTGAGGGGCACAAAGTGGCACATCTTACTGAAGCGGTCTACTACAACCCACACCACAGAGTTGCCTTGGAATGGAGGCAGATCGCTGATAAAATCCATGGAGATATGGGTCCAAGGTCTCTGGGGTATGGGCAAAGAACATAGTAAGCCCGCTGGTCGGGACCTGGGAGTCTTGGACCTAGCACAAATTTCACAAGCGGCGACGTAGGCCTTAACGTCTTTTAGGCGACCAATAGGTTCTAGAAATGAGGTGCTTGGTACCCAGGATGCCTGGATGGCCAGATAGTGCAGAGTCATGATTCTCCCTGAGTACCCTTAGCCGGAATTGCAGGGGGAACAAACAGCTTGTTCTCAGGAAGGTTCTCGGGCGCTGAACCTTGATCAGCCGCAATTTGGAGACTAAGTCAGAATCAACAGAGGATAAGATTATACCTGGGGGCAAAACACCAGCAGGATCATGGCTGGCCATGAAGCTACGCGATAGCGCATCAGCTTTAATATTTTTAGAGCCAGCACTATAGGTGACCACAAATTTGAATCTAGTAAAAAACAACGCCCATCGAGCTTGTCTCGGGTTTAGCCTCCGGGCAGATTCTAGGGAAACCAGATTCTTGTGGTCAGTAAGGACCGTTACCTGGTGCCTAGCCCCCTCCAGGAAGTGGCACCACTCTTCAAATGCCCATTTAATGGCTAAGAGTTCGCGGTTGCCAACGTCATAGTTACTCTCAGTGGGGGAGAACTTCCTGGAAAAGTAGGCACAGGGACGGAGATGGGTACGTCAACCTCCACGATGAATGGCTCCATCTTGTTAGGCTGAATCAGCACTAGGGCAGAGATAAAGCACTTCTTAAGGACCTCAAAAGCCTGGACCGCCTCCGGAGGCCAGTGGAGGAGATCGGCACCTTTGCGTGTAAGGTCCCTAAGAGGCTTAGCGATGACTGAGAAGTTAGCAATAAATCTCCTATAATAATTAGCAAACCCCAGGAAGCACTGTAAAGCCCTCAGGGAGGCAGGTCGGACCCATTCAGCCACAGCCTGAAGCTTGGCAAGGTCCATGCGGAATTCTCAAAAATGGTATCTCCTGCACCCCAAACACACATTTTTCGGTTTTAGCAAAGAGTTTGTTTTCCCGAAGGGCCTGGAGCACCTTCCTGACATGCTCAATGTGGGAGGACCAGTCCTTGGAAAACACAAGTATATCATCAAGGTACACTACAAGAAATACCCCCAGGTAGTCTCTTAAAATCTCATTTATAAAATTCTGGAAGACCGAGCATTACACAACCCAAAGGGCATGACGAGGTATTCGAAATGACATTCAGGCGTTTTAAATGCAGTGTTCCACTCATCCCCTTCTCTGATTCGGATATGGTTATAAGCCCCCCGTAGATCAAACTTAGAGAACCATTGGGCCCCCTGAACCTGAATGAAGAGATCAGGAATCAGAGGAAGGGGATATTGGTTCCTTACAGTGACCTTATTCAAGTTTCAGTAATCGATGCACGGCCTAAGACCACCACCTTTCTTCCCTACGAAGAAGCCAGCACCAACCGGAGAAGTAGAAGGGCGAATGTAACCCTTGGCCAGGCTTTCCTGGATATATTCTCTCATGGCTTCACGTTCGGGACAAGAGAGATTAAATATCCTACCTTTAGGGAGCTTAGCTCCTGGTACCAAATCGATTGCGCAATCGTACTTCTATAGGATGGCTGTGTCATGTCACTACACCTACAAATATATATTAAGACATTTTTCAGCCCATCATTTTGGAGCTATTTTGATGAAAAAAACAAAAACTTTTCGATGGTGGACAAGGAAGTTACTTCCGAACGACATGGTGTCTTGTCAACGTGGAGCAGAATCTCCCATGTTTCTTGCAATAGACATAAGGATTGGAAAGGAGGATTGGAGGGGAACATCAATTTAAATAAAATAAGTGGATTGAGAGGCGTCTGTCAGATGATCTGCAGCTCACTATATTACAGTTATGTGCACAGTTGGCTTTGACATCTAGGAATGTTCTTGAAGGCATGGATCTTATGCAATGTGAATGGTGGCTTTAATTTTAGGAAAGTGCGCAATGATTCACTGGAACATGCAGTGATCAACCAGAACCGAAACCATTAGTGCGTGCGGTGGCCAATGGCTGCGCGATTCAGCTGGTAATACCCGGCAAATACGTGGGGCCATTGGCCTGCGGCAGTGAGCCAGGCCTCAACTGCGTACGACAGCCGATATGTGGGACCGTACAATTAAGGGGAGCGATATATTAGGCAGTAAGTGAAGATCTTAACGTTGAGGTGTTGGAAGCAGTAAAAATGGGCAGGTGCAAGGATCCGAGCGACCTTGACAAGGATCAAATTGCGAAGGATAGAAGACTGGGTCAGAGTGTCTCCGAAATGCAGATCTTCTGGGGCAATCCCGGTATGCAGTGGTTAGTCTCTCCTAAAAGTGGTCCACGTGAGGATAACCGAGGGAATAGTTATAATAGTCCACGGCTCATTGATGTGCGAGTGGAGCGAAGACTAGCCTGTCTGGCCCGATCCTACAGAAGGGCAACTGGAGCACAAATTGTTGAAAAAGTTGCAGCTGGCTATGATAGAAAGATCTCAGAACAGGCAGCGCAGGTGAAGTCAAAAGTAGGCAACAGCAAACAAATATCAGAAACTTGTAGGTTTATTCACACGTGAACACGCAATGTTTTCGGCCCTTGTATCTCAACTCTATATGGCAACAGCTCACTTACAGCAAATAATCATCCCAAGTCAACAAGTGTCCAACAATAATATTAATATCGATAAAAATACAGTATAACGAAAAGAAAATGACAAGTGCATATGTATGAATACATATCCAATGGATCAAAAGATCTGCAAGATAAATATATAGAACCCCATCACTCAACTTATCACTGTGCACAATTGTAAAGTTAATACTCATCCTGTAGCCATAGCTTAATCCAGGTATAGTACTTAAAAGGTGCATAGGGACTAGTATAATCACCTATTGACGAAGGTAGCGAAACGCGCGTCGGGGTGTTTCCTCGGATCTGAGACTGTCATTTACCAGCATGTCCACCGTAGATAAACCACTTAAATATTGATATTCATTGCCATTGTTCTACTATTATTATTATTATGGAATAATCCAATGGTGTAACCTGAGACCATATTCTAGATACCTGGTCTCTGGTGTCAAAAACGAACTTTGTTATTGGTCTTTTTCAATGAACTAAAAACCTGATTATAATCATGGTGGAGTCTCTTGTCCGAGGCTGTTGTTTTTTAGTATATGTTTTTTTTTAAAAAAAATGTATGTAAAGGTCCTTTCTGGGAACCTATATCACCTTTCACAATTTTATCTCTACTACTTTTACCTCTCCAGTATGCCATAATCAGCCCCTGTTGAAGCTCCATTATATTTGTAAAAACGCTTGTCAAAATTGTCCATTCCTTGCGTATTGAGTATTGTTCCTCGAGCTCCAATTGCTAAATGTGGAAACAAATTAAATCAGTTTTCCTTCTTTTACTTTGGTTCAGCAGTATACTCAGATACCTTTCCTTTATTTTTATTCACCAGCCCTACCGGATATACTCTATCTACAATTTTTTTACGCATTTGGGTTAGGCTCTTCCTCTTGACTAATTATCCTCCTTACCCTCAGTAATTGACTATATGGTAAGGACTGTAACATGGCCGTGGAGTGATTTAGTCATCCCAGGGCCATGTTGCAATCCTTACCATTTAGTGAATTACTGAGGGTAAAAAAAATTGTTTTTATCCGTATTCTTTGTATATAGGAGTGTTGTCAGCTTGCCATCATCTAGACGTATGTTCAGACCCAAAAACTGTAGACAAGAGTTAGAATAAGTCGTGGTAAATTTCAACTCGTCACTATTCAAAAAAGCCATTAAGCTGTATGAGATCCTGTGTCCAGATGAGAAAGATGCCATCTATGCATCACCAACATGTGAAAACATAACCAAATTGGTGGGATACATATATATGACCCAACTCAATCAGTTGTGTAAATACATTTGCATAGCTTGGGGCCACGTTTGACCCCTTTTTTTGTAGGAAGAACCGCTCCCGAACCAGAAAATAATTACTACTCAGAATAAACTCCAAAAGGCCCAGAACAAATGTAACTTTCGTATCGGACTTATCGGTCTTTCTCAAGAAATAGCCTACAGGCCCTTATGTATAGAAGTGTACAGACTTACTACATCAAGGGATACGAAGATGGAAATAGTGGGGATCGTCAATCATCCCACCTAGATTAAAAAATTAGAAGTATCCTTGATTTAGGCGTCTGACTTTACAGCAAACCCCTCAACAGTTTATCCTAATGGGTCGCTGCCAGTTAAAACAAAGATCCCGGTCCCGACACTATCGGACGATGTGGGTACCAAATACAGAAAAGGCATAATTGGGGACTATCAATCGAGTCATACAGATTCTTATCTATCACGTTATTTGTTAATACCGTTTCAACTCATTCAACAGTTTCAATTTCAGTTAACCCATTAATTGAATATACAAATCCGTTTTCATAAGATTTCTTGCAGATATTTGGGGTCGTCAATGATCACTACAGAACCCTCTTTGTCCACAGGTTTCACAGTCACTCGTTCATTATTGGCAAGTTCATCCAGGGCTCATTGTACCTCCCTTGATAAATTTCTAGATCTGAATGGTACGTGTTCTGTCTCTCTTTGTAAAGACTCTACTTGATCTTTTTCTAGGGAAATAGAAGTTGTCACGTGATGTCTGTGGAGGTCGGAGTTTACTTTTGTCAAACAGCCCGAAATCCCTCAGCTTTAATATTTCATTATTTGGGATTACGATATTCTCTTTTTGGGGTTGCCCGATGGATTAACCTAAAAAAACTATTGTAGATCGAGGTCCAGTTGAAAACAGTTAAATGAACTCGTGGGGCAAAAAGAAAACCCCTCTTAAAGAGGCTCTGTCACCAGATTTTGCAACCCCTATCTGCTATTGCACCAGATCGTCGCTGCAATGTAGATTACAGTAACGTTTTTATTTTTAAAAAAACGAACATTTTTGGCCAAGTTATGACCATTTTTGTATTTATGCTAATGAGGCTTGTAAAAGTCGAATTGGGCGTGTTTACAGTAAAAGTCCAACTGGGCGTGTATTATGTGCGTACATCGTGGCGTGTTTATTTCTTTTACTAGCTGGGCGTTCTCACGAGAAGTATCATCCACTTCTCTTCAGAACGCCCAGCTTCTGGCAGTGCAGACACACAGCGTGTTCTCGAGAGATCACGCTGTGACGTCACTCACTTCCTGCCCCAGGTGCTGCATCGTGTCGGCCACATCGGCACCAGAGGCTACAGTTGATTCTGCAGCAGCATCAGCGTTTGCAGGTAAGTAGCTACATCGACTTACCTGCAAACGCCCAGCTAATAAAAGTAGTAAACACGCCCCGATGTACACACATAATACACGCCCAGTTGGACTTTTACTGTAAACACGCCCAGTTGGACTTTTGCAAGCCTCATTTGCATAAATACAAAAATGGTCATAACTTGGCCAAAAATGCTCGTTTTTTAAAAATAAAAACGTTACTGTAATCTACATTGCAGTGCCGATCTGCTGCAATAGCAGATAGGGGTTGCAAAATCTGGTGACAGAGCCTCTTCAAGGACCCTTTTCTGTATATCAGTCAATTCAACAAAAGAAACATTCACCATCAGATTATTAAATTCCTCTTCCTAGTCTGATATTGATGATTCAGTCCCAGGGGTGGTGGTCTTCTCTTTGAGTCCGGAGATGCACCTATAATAGGCACTTTAGCATCAGAACTGGGCCATGGAGTAATGGAAGAAGGTGGTCTGATGGATCACGTTTCCTTTTAGATCATGTGAACGGCAAGTGCAATGCTTACCTGGGGAAGAAATGGCCCCATGGGAAGACAAGCTGGCGGGGCAGTGTCATGACCTGGCCAATGTTCTGCTGGGACGCATTGGTCCTGGCATTCATGTGGATTACGTACCATCTACTAAAACATTGTTTCAGACCAAGTACACCCCGTCATGGCTATGGTATTCCCTAATGGCAGTGGCCTCTTACAGCAGGATAACGCCCCTGCCACACTGCAGACATTATTCAGGAACGATTTGAGGAACATGACAAAGGGTTGAAGATGTTGACTCCAAATTTCCCAAATCTCAAACCAATTGAGCATCCAAGGGATGTGCTGGAAAAACAAGTCAGATTCATGGAGGCCCCACCTCATAACTTACAGGTCTTGAAGGATCTTCTACTAACGTTTTGGTGCCCTATACCACAGGACACCTTCAGAGGTCTTGTGAAGTCCATGCCTCGACGGGTTAGAGCGGTTTTGGCGGCATAAGGGGACCTACACGATATTAGGCAGGTGGTTTTAATGTTATGACTGATTGGTGAATATGCCCATTTTCACTCTACATCTATTTCACGTAACATGTGGCCATCAGAGGAGCTCACCCTAGGAAACAACAATTTAATAGTATTTTACTGGGAGAAGGTTAAAAGAAGAAAAATCAACCTCAATGTTTTAATATAGGAATACAACATTAAAATTTCGATAAAAAATAAATAAAATCGAGGAGTCTTCAGAAGTTAACCTAGTTAAAGACATTACTTAAATGGAATAGGATGCGGAGTACAAAAACCATCTGAAAATTCTTTACTTTCCCTTTCCTGCTTTACAAATGTAACTGCTACAACGAAATCCCAGGAACAGTACAATAGCAATTTCTTAATAGATTTATCATAATTAAACTCAATGCTCTAAAGGGAAGGCAGTTTTCAGGCCTTCTTGTAAACCCATCAGGAGATACAGCACACTGTATAATAGCTGGTTGGTCCAGTCTACATTTTGCCAACAGATTTCTAAGGACATGGAAGGGAGTTACCACTAAAATTTAAAGTCACACATAATAAAAAATCAAATCAATTCCAATATGTTATGATATGAATTGGAAAGGAAAAGTACAATAGCTAGAACAACGTTTGTTATACAGCATGCAAAAAGGGGTGAAAAATATTGGATGTGTTTTGTCAGCCTGAGGAAGAGATTGGTTCGATCTTTAAACGCGTAGCTACGAATGATAAATGGAATAAACGCATGTATAATCTTATACCGTGCTTCGAATCAATATTGGAGAAATAAATCCCCCTCTGAGGGAACCTCTACCCTACCTGGAGAGGCAACTATCGCATACGGATACCCAGGAGAACGCTGAAAAATACAAATATCCGATATTTTTCCACCCCTTTTTGCATCAATCTACCAACGGAGCCTTGGAGGCTCCGGAGCGGATCAGCAACAGCAGTTCTCCACCTTCACCACAGAGATGCATTCCAGGGTGTTGTGCCCCCAGTACAACTCCACCAGGTGAGCACTTTTGCCTATTTCCTCTGTGCCTTCACCCTCTCCACAGTTGATGCGCTATGTGCGCCTGTCTTGTTTTTGTCTTCAAAGTCATACAGGCCTTATAAGGTACCAACAAGGGTGAAGAAAGATTAGTACTGTTTAATAAGATCTTCTTTATCGAAGGTATAGAAACGTGCCATCACCGGTCCTACAGAGTGACTCAATGAAAAACCTAAGTGCAGTTAGGCTCGGTTTCTCTAAAAATGAGATGATACTTTGACACAGTTTAAAGAGTCAGAAACCGAGATTCGGTTAAAAGTTGCTTTCCCAATGCCTCCATTCTGGAACTGGTGAGGAATACAGTACAAGGAGGGGTAGATATATCGCAGCTATATGGTTTCATAGGACCTTTAGGCTCCAAGTAGAACTTACAGGTAGTGGGAGATCACATGATTTCTACCTATTACTGAAATCCGGTGTTACATTATTATTTGTGAAGAATCTGATGTTTCAAAAAATTTGACCTGTGATTAAAACTTCTTCCACATTCCAAACAGGAGTATGGTTTCTCCCCTGTGTGAATTCTTCCATGTTCAATAAGATCAGATTTCTGGGTAAAACTTTTCCCACATACGGAACACGAAAATGGCTTCTCTCCTGAGTGGATTCGGAGATGTTTAACCAGGTCTGACTTCTGGGTAAAACTTTTCTTACATACTGAACACGTAAATGGCTTTTCTCCAGTGTGAAATCTCTGATGAATAACTAGAGCTGAATTCTTAGTAAATGATTTCCCACATTCCGAACACGAAAATAGCTTCTCCCCTGTGTGAATCCTCTCATGTTCAGCGAGGCCTCCTTTCAGGGTAAAACTTTTGTCGCAATATGAACACGAGAAAGGCCTTTCATTTCGATGAATTTTTTGATGTCCTAAGAGACCGGATTCCTGGCTAAAACGTTTCCCACATTCCGAACATGAAAACGGCTTGCCTACCGTGTGAATTTTTTCATGTTTCGCAAGAACTGATTTCTTGATAAAGCATTTCCCGCATTCCGAACATGGATACGGCTTATCCCCGGTGTGAATTCTCTGATGATCAGCAAGATCGGATCTGTGGAAAAAGCATTTCCCACATTCTAGACACTCAAACGGCCTATCGTCTCTGTGAATCCTTTTATGTCTTTCAAGGTTTCCTTTAAGTGTAAAACAGTCTCCACATTCAGGACATATAAATGGCTTCACTTTCGTCTTTTTAATTTCTTGCGATTTCTCAGTTAAAGATTTACTACAATGCTCATACGATCTTCCCTGTTCTGAAAAACATAGAAATCTCGATCAAATACAGCAGAATGAGATCAACAGATAAAGACAAATTGTTGGAAATGATAGAAGCAACTTATATGGAGATGGACTTGAGTACCTATCTATGGTGGAGACTAAAGTAGGAGCCATCGTAAGATCATAACTCACCGTAATGGAGCAACTGGACCGTGATACTTATAGGGACAACAGACTGAGCCTCCGTTATGTTAGATGACGGCAAGTCCCTATGTTCAATGAGCCAAATAGCGAGCAATGGCTTTCCAATGGCAGCAATTTTCCTTACCAGTGCTAATGTCGGCAGACATTCCTTCCTCTTTATACCGGCCATCACTCATAACATATATTTCTTCATCATCTAGATCTTCAACTTTAATTATCAACTGGTCTTCAACCTGACAGCCAACAAAATAACAACGTAAGGTTCATTACCCGGATAGCTGACCAAACGCTTACAAAAATACTATGTAGTAATTTATATTATCAACAATATACTAAAATGTATAAAAAAAAATTGTAATTAAACAATAAATCGAATTATAGATATAAAAAAAACATAAAAAAAAAAAAAAGATCTCTTCAAAGATCATAAAGTGTAGATGTACAATCTGGTGAGACCTCAGCTTGATCAAACTCATGATCCTGTGGGTCATCATGATTTTCCTCTGGACAATCCTGGGAACGAAGAAGACTGGGACATCTCTCTGGGGTAGTTCTGTGAAAGGTCCCACCTGTAGAAGACACATGTGGTAACTCAAGACTGGGTAAGAAGACATGGATAAAACCTCACGCACACTTTATGGTGTTCAGGACTTACAACCGTATTCTGCTATTTTTGAAGACTATCAATTTCAACAATTCGTGTCTTTTACTGCGAATAATTCGCAGCGTATCTAGGGGACTATCAATACCGCTCAAGTATACAAGCAATGAAAGTCTCCTCTTACCCGGTGGTGTGCTGTTCCGGTGGTCCTCCGTCATATCGTCCTCGTACAGATCCTTCTTACCCGGTGGTGTGCGGTTCCGGTGGTCCTCCATCATGACGTCCTTGTACGGATCCCTCTTACCCGGTGGTGTGCAGTTCTGGTGGTCCTCCATCATGAGATCCTTGTACAGATCCTTCTTACCCGGTGATGTGAGGGGGCGACATCCTGACACCTTATAGGAACCTGACACACAATGATACAGTCATCACCCAGACACATTATACCTTGTGTTATTATATAATGTCCCAGCATTCCCGGCAGTGTCACCTCTCCAGTCAGCAGCTCAATGATCTTGTTGGGGAGGTCCAGGATCTTCTCATGTATCAGTGAGTGAGGTGAAGACGTTGTGATGGCCCTCTGGGTCTTGTTTTATTCTGCTGACCCATAGGAATGTCTGCTGAGCATCACATACTCTTCAGATGGTGTCTTCGCTATTGTATATTCCTGTGTAAAGAGTCATACAAATCACTATACGCATTCCCAGAATTCCTCACTTCTCTGGTCATGTCTAGTTTTTTGTTCGGCCAAAGATGAAAAATTCAGTAAAATTATATAGAGTAGTATGACAACTACTGTTGTCAGTGATGTAGATTCCACAGGACTAAATTAGTTTCTATCTTCCTTCTATAGCTCTTCCTGGCAGCCAATCCCAAATGGAGAAGCCAACCATCCTCGTCACAGTGGGGAGGGAGGCTTTATTGAACGTCTGTACAGTATGATTAATACCAGCTACCAATGACTATATGCCCACCATGAGAGAGTCAGACCGGAGCCTTCTCCCTAAGGGTATGTTCACACGCAGAATCAAACACAGCTGAAAATTACCGATTTTCGACCGTTTTTGAAGCTAAAAAACGTTATTTTGAGGCGTTTTTGGAGCGGTTTTTCTATTGACACAACAAAAAACAGCTCCAAAAACGGCTCAAGTGACATTCTCCTTTTAACACGGCGTTTTTTTTCCTCCCATTGATTTCAAGGGGCAGAGATTTGTAGGCTTTCAGCTACCGTTTTTTCAGGCGTATTTCAAGGCGTTTACACCCACGAAATACAGCTGAAAATTCTGCGTGTGAACAAACCCCAACTCATAGCTCCGAATTTATTTAAGTAGAAAAGTAAGGAATGCGGAGAAGCGTATGGACGTTGTGCGACATAATTGCCGGATTCTCCCACCAAGCAGCAGGCAGATTATTTATAGGGTGAGCTTTAGGGTCCATACCCCTGTCTCATGAGGGAAACTGAGAGGATCCTGTAAGGCACGTACCTGAACAGACATTTTCTAAAATACACGAACTATAAAGGAGTTTGTACCTTCACATGATGAAACAATAATAACACAACGATTCCATACAGCGCCCAAACACCAGGACCAACACAGCGCCCAAACACCAGGACCAACACAGCGCCCAAACACCAGGACCAACACAGCGCCCAAATACCAGGACCAACACAGCGCCCAAACACCAGGACCAACACAGCGCCCAAACACCAGGACCAACACAGCACCCCCAAACACCAGGACCAACACAGCACCCCCAAACACCAGGAAAAAACACAGCGCCCAAACACCAGGACCAACACAGCGCCCAAACACCAGGACCAACACAGCGCCCAAACACCGGAGGCAATACAGCGCCCAAACACCGGAGGCAATACAGCGCCCAAACACCGGGGGCAATACAGCGCCCAAACACCGGGGGCAAAACAGCGCCCAAACACCGGGGGCAATACAGCGCCCAAACACCGGGGGCAATACAGCGCCCAAACACCGGGGGCAATACAGCGCCCAAACAACAGGACCAACATAGCGCCCAAACACCAGGGGCAATACAGCGCCCAAACACGGGGGACCAATACAGCGCCCAAACACGGGGGACCAATACACAGTAACCTCCAGGATGAAATATTCCCTCTATCTCTTCTTCAGGGTCCCTGTACTGTGCTCTGGGTTAGATTATACGGTCTGCCTCTGGATAGTATTACTAATGTCTTATTGGAGAACTACACTGAGCGCTATCACCCTTGGGAGCAGACAGGACACGCCTTAGTGGAGACCCCAACATAACAGCAGATACTGGAGGTATAGCGATGAATACATACTCACTGCAGACACTTAACCGCTCGCTTTGAGACGCCCTGAATTCGTCCGGGAAGTCATTCTTCCTCCCCCCTATTACTTCCTGGCCGCTCGCGGAGCACACGTGACTCATCCGCGCTCGATTGTCTGTCCTCCTAGCCCTGTGTACAAGCGGCGCCCAAATCAAATATGACCGCGGTGTGAATGCCGGACAGTGGCGGCCATTTTCTTGTAGCCTTCTGTAGCTGTCTCGGCGGCGACATTTTGTTGTAGTCTGATGGGACAGTTACCAGTGTATGGGAGGAGAAGTAAAACAGTGAGGACATATCAGACACCTCCAGTGTGGTTACCTCAGACCAGGCTTGTTCTCCAGCAGGAGGCCATTATTATACAATTACCCTGGAGCGCAGGAATATCAGCACACCCTCCGAATTGGAAACTTGAGGAGAAGGAACCCCCAGAAGCAAATATCATTTTGACCTCATTTTGGACTTCGAATGAGTCTGAAATTGAGCCTCCCCCACCCTGTAGTGCTCGAGATGCCCACATACAGTGCCAGGTATAGCCCCATACACTGTCAGAGATGCCCACATATAATGCCTGCCACATATGTCCCCCGCGCTTACCTCCTGTGCCTGCCTAGGCTCCCCAGCGTCTGATGGGCAGCACTCAGCTTCATTATGTGACCCGAGATCAGCCGCCACCATGTTGTTCCAAGAAATAATAGCAAATGTGGAAATGCAACACCCCATAATGACAATCACAGTACCCCACAGACAGTTACAGGAGAGCACCCATAATGACAGCCACAGAGCCCCACAGACAGTTACAGGAGAGCACCCATAATGACAATCACAGTGCCCTACAGACAGTTACAGGAGAGCACCCATAATGACAGCCGCAGTGCCCCACAGACAGTTACAGGAGAGCACCCATAATGACAATCACAGTGCCCTACAGACAGTTACAGGAGAGCACCCATAATGACAGCCGCAGTGCCCCACAGACAGTTACAGGAGAGCACCCATAATGACAGCCACAGTGCCCCACAGACAGTTACAGGAGAGCACCCATAATGAGAGCCACAGTGCCCCACAGACAGTTACAGGAGAGCACCCATAATGACAGCCACAGTGCCCCACAGACAGTTACAGGAGAGCACCCATAATGACAATCACAGTGCCCTACAGACAGTTACAGGAGAGCACCCATAATGACAGCCGCAGTGCCCCACAGACAGTTACAGGAGAGCACCCATAATGACAGCCGCAGTGCCCCACAGACAGTTACAGGAGAGCACCCATAATGAGAGCCACAGTGCCCCACAGACAGTTACAGGAGAGAACCCATAATGACAGCCACAGTGCCCCACAGACAGTTACAGGAGAGCACCCATAATGACAGCCGCAGTGCCCCACAGACAGTTACAGGAGAGCACCCATAATGACAGCCACAGTGCCCCACAGACAGTTACAGGAGAGCACCATAATGACAGCCACAGTGCCCCACAGACAGTTACAGGAGAGCACCCATAATGACAGCCACAGTGCCCCACAGACAGTTACAGGAGAGCACCATAATGACAGCCACAGTGCCCCACAGACAGTTACAGGAGAGCACCCATAATGACAGCCACAGTGCCCCACAGACAGTTACAGGAGAGCACCCATAATGACAGCCACAGTGCCCCACAGACAGTTACAGGAGAGCACCCATAATGACAGCCACAGTGCCCCACAGACAGTTACAGGAGAGAACCCATAATGACAGCCACAGTGCCCCACAGACAGTTACAGGAGAGCACCCATAATGACAGCCGCAGTGCCCCACAGACAGTTACAGGAGAGCACCCATAATGACAGCCACAGTGCCCCACAGACAGTTACAGGAGAGCACCCATAATGACAGCCGCAGTGCCCCACAGACAGTTACAGGAGAGCACCCATAATGACAGCCGCAGTGCCCCACAGACAGTTACAGGAGAGCACCCATAATGACAGCCGCAGTGCCCCACAGACAGTTACAGGAGAGCACCCATAATGACAGCCACAGTGCCCCACAGACAGTTACAGGAGAGCACCCATAATGACAGCCGCAGTGCCCCACAGACAGTTATAGGAGAGCACCCATAATGACAGCCGCAGTGCCCCACAGACAGTTACAGGAGAGAACCCATAATGACAGCCACAGTGCCCCACAGACAGTTACAGGAGAGCACCCATAATGACAGCCGCAGTGCCCCACAGACAGTTACAGGAGAGCACCCATAATGACAGCCGCAGTGCCCCACAGACAGTTACAGGAGAGAACCCATAATGAGAGCCACAGTGCCCCACAGACAGTTACAGGAGAGCACCCATAATGACAGCCACAGTGCCCCACAGACAGTTACAGGAGAGCACCCATAATGACAGCCACAGTGCCCCACAGACAGTTACAGGAGAGCACCCATAATGACAGCCGCAGTGCCCCACAGACAGTTACAGGAGAGCACCCATAATGACAGCCACAGTGCCCCACAGACAGTTACAGGAGAGCACCCATAATGACAGCCACAGTGCCCCACAGACAGTTACAGGAGAGCACCCATAATGACAGCCACAGTGCCCCACAGACCGATACAGGAGAGCACCATAATGACAGCCGCAGTGCCCCACAGACAGTTACAGGAGAGCACCCATAACGACAGCCACAGTGCCCCACAGACAGTTACAGGAGAGCACCCATAATGACAGCCGCAGTGCCCCACAGACAGTTACAGGAGAGAACCCATAATGACAGCCACAGTGCCCCACAGACAGTTACAGGAGAGCACCCATAATGACAGCCGCAGTGCCCCACAGACAGTTACAGGAGAGCACCCATAATGACAGCCGCAGTGCCCCACAGACAGTTACAGGAGAGAACCCATAATGACAGCCACAGTGCCCCACAGACAGTTACAGGAGAGCACCCATAATGACAGCCGCAGTGCCCCACAGACAGTTACAGGAGAGAACCCATAATGAGAGCCACAGTGCCCCACAGACAGTTACAGGAGAGCACCCATAATGACAGCCACAGTGCCCCACAGACAGTTACAGGAGAGCACCCATAATGACAGCCACAGTGCCCCACAGACAGTTACAGGAGAGCACCCATAATGACAGCCGCAGTGCCCCACAGTTACAGGAGAGCACCCATAATGACAGCCACAGTGCCCCACAGACAGTTACAGGAGAGCACCCATAATGAGAGCCACAGTGCCCCACAGACAGTTACAGGAGAGAACCCATAATGACAGCCACAGTGCCCCACAGACAGTTACAGGAGAGAACCCATAATGACAGCCACAGTGCCCCACAGACAGTTACAGGAGAGCACCCATAATGAGAGCCACAGTGCCCCACAGACAGTTACAGGAGTGCACCCATAATGACAGCCACAGTGCCCCACAGACAGTTACAGGAGAGCACCCATAATGAGAGCCACAGTGCCCCACAGACAGTTACAGGAGAGCACCCATAATGACAGCCACAGTGCCCCACAGACAGTTACAGGAGAGCACCCATAATGACAATCACAGTACCCCACAGACAGTTACAGGAGAGCACCCATAATGAGAGCCACAGTGCCCCACAGACAGTTACAGGAGAGAACCCATAATGACAGCCGCAGTGCCCCACAGACAGTTACAGGAGAGCACCCATAATGACAGCCACAGTGCCCCACAGACAGTTACAGGAGTGCACCCATAATGAGAGCCACAGTGCCCCACAGACAGTTACAGAAGAGCACCCATAATGACAGCCACAGTGCCCCACAGACAGTTACAGGAGAGCACCCATAATGACAGCCACAGTGCCCCACAGACAGTTACAGGAGAGCACCCATAATGACAGCCACAGTGCCCCACAGACAGTTACAGGAGAGCACCCATAATGACAGCCACAGTGCCCCACAGACAGTTACAGGAGAGCACCCATAATGACAGCCACAGTGCCCCACAGACAGTTACAGGAGAGCACCCATAATGACAGCCACAGAGCCCCACAGACAGTTACAGGAGAGCACCCATAATGACAGCCACAGTGCCCCACAGACAGTTACAGGAGAGCACCCATAATGAGAGCCACAGTGCCCCACAGACAGTTACAGGAGAGCACCCATAATGAGAGCCACAGTGCCCCACAGACAGTTACAGGAGAGCACCCATAATGACAGCCACAGTGCCCCACAGACAGTTACAGGAGAGCACCCATAATGACAGCCACAGAGCCCCACAGACAGTTACAGGAGAGCACCCATAATGACAGCCACAGTGCCCCACAGACAGTTACAGGAGTGCACCCATAATGACAGCCACTGTGCCCCACAGACAGTTACAGGAGAGCACCCATAATGACAGCCACAGTGCCCCACAGACAGTTACAGTAGAGCACCCATAATGACAGCCACAGTGCCCCACAGACAGTTACAGGAGAGCACCCATAATGACAGCCACAGTGCCCCACAGACCAATACAGGAGAGCACCCATAATGACAGCCACAGTGCCCCACAGACCGATACAGGAGAGCACCATAATGACAGCCACAGTGCCCCACAGACCGATACAGGAGAGCACCATAATGACAGCCACAGTGCCCCACAGACCGATACAGGAGAGAACCCATAATGACAGCCACAGTGCCCCACAGACAGTTACAGGAGAGCACCCATAATGACAGCCACAGTGCCCCACAGACCGATACAGGAGAGCAACCATAATGACAGCCACAGTGCCCCACAGACCAATACAGGAGAGCACCCATAATGACAGCCACAGTGCCCCACAGACAGTTACAGGAGAGCACCCATAATGACAGCCACAGTGCCCCACAGACAGTTACAGGAGAGCAACCATAATGACAATCACAGTACCCCACAGACCGATACAGGAGAGCACCCATAATGACAGCCACAGTGCCAGACAGTTACAGGAGAGCACCCATAATGACAGCCACAGTGCCCCACAGACAGTTACAGGAGAGCACCCATAATGACAGCCACTGTGCCCCACAGACAGTTACAGGAGAGCACCCATAATGACAGCCACAGTGCCCCACAGACAGTTACAGGAGAGAACCCATAATGACAGCCACAGTGCCCCACAGACAGTTACAGGAGAGAACCCATGACAGCCACAGTGCCCCACAGACAATTACAGGAGAGCACCCATGACGACAGTCCCCTGCTCTACCATTGGATTCAATGGTGTCTGCATCCTGAAGATGCAGATACAGTTTAAACCGGGGGGAAATAATTGATAAAACCGAAATTCGCAAGATGTTGTCTATTAATTGCCCTAAATTTAGATTATTTTTCGATTAATTGCCCAGCCCTAGGCTAATGTCTCCTTTTTCTTTCAGATGTACAGCCATCAAGCGGGCAAACGAAAAAGACAGAGATTACACAGATTATACAAGAGCTGAGAGCAGCCGCTACAGATGACCGCAATGAGGATCTGTATGTTAATGGTGTCTCTCAGGAGAAATCTTCTTCAGTCCAGGCAGTTTTTCACCTGGTTTAAAGCCTTGCTGCCGCACCCAGATTACACCTTCCTGACCGAGTCAGTTTTCCAACCGGACATGTCTCAATTCATGTGATTATAACTTCTTAGCGCTTCTACATATACAAGCAATTCTGAGATTGTTTTTTGTGACACATTGTACTTTATGTTAGTGGTAAATTCTGGTTGATACATTCAGTATTTAATTGTGAAACCACCAAAATGTATTTAAAATGTAGAAAAATTATAATTTTTTTTAAATTTGATTTCCCAAGCTTGTAAGACAGATAGTAATACCACACAAAATAGTCACTAAGTAACATTTACCACATATCTACCTTATGGATGACATAACTTTTTCAACGTTCTTTGATTTTTTTAGTTAGCCTCTTCGGGCTTTCCCCCCTGCCGCTCTTATCCACCACTCCTACTGGAATATCCACCACTTGACCACTCCCAAACCAAAATCCTACGATCCAACTCGATTTTCCACCACGTCCAGTAACACTTACCTGTTGTTGCTTCTATCGCCGAAGTGAAATAATAAGGAATCGGAAAGGAGAGAAATTAGGTTTGGTGCGTATCATAGAGTTTGGTTGTATTTGGTAAAAGAGAGAAAAGCAGCGGAGTCAAAAAAAAAACAAAAAACTGTGCCTTGGACACCACATCCTCGCCCAGTATATACACGATAGATATATATTTTATTAAGTAAATGAATGTATTTTGTGTTAAGCAACTTTCTAATTGACTTTTCTTAAAATTTGTTTTTACGATACAGATTCGACGTGTCCTGTATACATGGGAACTGTATTGTTCTCTCTGTGCCGAATCCATCAAAACATTTTAATTTACTTTTATTAAGAAAACGACGATACAACTTCTATATATCCTGTCCAAGTAGAAACTGTGTCGTTCTCTGCCAGCCCGATTCCGTCAGTTCAATTGAACGGACCCGAGAGCGGGTCCTGCGTATCTCGACATAGCTCATAATTTAGATGTAATCGATATTAGCCGGATCCTGTGTGTGTCAGAGAAACGCAGGACCTGCTCTCCGTGGAACTGACGGAATCGGGCTGAGAGGGACCGGTACTGTTTCTAGGTAGATAGGATACATAGAAGCTGTATCATTATATATATATTTTTTTTTAATAGAAGTCAATTTGAAAGTTGCTTAAAAACACAAAATACATTCATTTAATAAACAAAAAGATTTTGCTTTCAAAAAGGTGTACATAGCCTTTAAAGCATTGGGCCTTCTCCATTCTTAAGATTTTCCGTCACTGGAAGGAAAGCGCCAAACCTCGAAGAACAGCCCCACCACTAAGCCTACACAAAACGTAACATCTGGTACTGCGTATTTAGTCAGAAATGGCATCGGGCAAATCGATGGCGACATTCAATTCTTCTATCCCAAGAATGTTTCTCCACTACTCTGCCCGTAGCCGCTCAGCCACGGAACCCTAAACCCATAAGCGCTCCATTCAATCAGTACTTCCAGACTGTGGAAAACAGCAATGCTTATATTGGAGCTACGTTCTGTTCTGTTCACTTCTGTGGCTGAACGGTTATTGGAAAACGTAAATGTTTCGGGGAAACAACCGGCCTTCCAGTCGTATTGTGATGAATTCAAGTATCGTAGGTAGAAATAACTCCACACACACAGATGTAATAAAAAATATATATATATTTATTGTAGGTATTAAGCTGCAGTTATGAGGTCATGCTTGATCACGCTGAGTGCAATTTGCCAAATACGCCTATGCAATTCACATGTGGCTGTCGACGCCGCTTGTGGTGCTGGGCACCTTCTGTACACACGACTCCAGCGGAAGCAAAACAATATCGTGGTCACGTTTTATACAATTAATACATGTAAAGCA
Organism: Rhinoderma darwinii; assembly: GCF_050947455.1. Taxonomy (NCBI): domain Eukaryota; kingdom Metazoa; phylum Chordata; class Amphibia; order Anura; family Rhinodermatidae; genus Rhinoderma; species Rhinoderma darwinii. Next base: position 98,819,399 of record NC_134697.1, on the reverse strand, counting down.
GCATATACTGGGTAATGTGCAGAGTAGCCTTGACCATAGGTGATACATAGCGTAGCGGTCAGCCGATACGTATAAGCAGCTTCCTCTCTACGTCCCGACCTGCCCGCAACTTTAAGCCTTTACAATTGCTCTATGATTTCATGAAAATGTCCAGACCTTTTATTAATATTTGGAATACAGGAGCACAGAACACATACAGAATTAAATGACACATCGCATGCACCAAGAGCTTTAAATATATTATCATCTACATGGGGGTAGAGGGAATGCCGAAGAAATATAATAACAAAAACACACACACAACACTCCACACCTTACATGGATATTCTTAAAACAAAAAATGACCCGCCCAGAGCTTTCTGCTTAAAACGACCGGTTCTGCGGATGCGGTTTAAAACATACGTACATATATTTCTATAGGCGCTACGCTGGATTTCCCATACCCTAGAGAATTTTTTCACTTTGAAGCTTAAAGAGTCGTTCTAATTAATTTTGCATAATTCAGTCGCATAGGTGACTATATAAACCTTGTAATGCACCTTATTAAGGGTAAGTGGCATCTTCCTCACTGTCCAGCACCTTTTCCCTATCTGCAGGATCTATGAAAATGTTCACAAACTCATCTTCTGTGCAACAGTAACTAAAGACATAAGGAAGAGTAAAGCGAATGATGTTGCAAACTTAGCCTGTGTGCGAGACTCATGCTGTGAGAGGGGAGAGGGAGGCGGCTGCTTGGTCCGAAAATATTTCTACAATTTCACAACAGGAAGAGCCCCGGTTAGAGAGAAAGTGTGCTTTTATAGAAAATCTGTGACACAGTAAGTAAAGACATAGGGAAGAGTTAAGCGAATGATGTTGCAGACTCACTGTGTGAGACTCATGCTGTGAGAGGGAGGAAGTTGCTTGGTCAGAGTACATAGCTTAGCTCTCCAATTCTAAACCAGTAAGAGAACTGGTTAAAGACAAAATGTGCCTTTATAGAAAAGGGAAGAGGAAAGGGCATGAGGTTACAGATTTTCCCTCAGCCTGCGAGTGAGACTCATGCTGTGAGAGGGGAGAGGGAGGCAGCTGAATGGTCAGAATACATAGCTAATTTCTCCAATTCCACACCAGGAAGAGCTCCGGTAAGAGAGAAAATGTGCCTTTATAGAAAAGCTGTAGCGGTAAGAGGATGTTACAGACTCTCCCTCAGCCTGTGTGTGAGACTAAGGCTGGATTTACATGTGTGTGCGTTTTGCGTGCGCAAAAGGTACTTAACAGCTCCGTGTGTCATCACCATATGATGCGTGGCTGCGTGATTTTCACGCAGCCGCCATCATTATGACACTCTTTTTGTATGTTTGTAGCACGTGGTGCTTTTCTGTTTTCATTCATACTTTTTACTGCTGTTGCGCGAATCAGGCGCGTCACACGGAAGTGCTTCCGTGTGCTGTGCGTGATTTTCACCCACCCATTGACTTCAATGGGTGCGTGATGCGCGAACAACGCACAAGTATAGGCCATGTCGTGCGTTTCACGCAGCGGACATACGCTGTGTGAAAATCACGGACTGTCTGAATAGCCCCATTGACTAACATAGACGTATTACACGTTCGTTTAAATAAGCCCTTGCTGTGAGAGGGATCCAGCTGTTTCTCCAATTCTACACCAGGAAGAGAAGACAGAAAATATATCTGCGCTACCTTTAATATGCCCTAGGAGAGATTAAGATTTTATTTTTGTAATGACATGTACTCCTTAATCTTTATCAAATATAATGTCCCGCAACTTTCTATTATTCTCTTGTGGCCATTGTATGGTGAGATTCTCGTTCCAGCGTAGCAGATCTCTCTCATGACGAGACATTCGCTTGTATTATTTGTACTGGCTTGGGACAGGTTTTCAGCCTCTGGATGTGAACAAGAATGTTTCTGCTCGTCGATTGCAAGTAGAGACCTTATAAATCGGAAGAAATAAGTGAGCTGTACTATAGAAACTGGAAGAACCTTTTAAAATTGTGTCAAATTTGCTTTGTCCAAAGGTAGAGATAGAGAACGAGTGTGCCTACTGTTTCAAATAAAAAAAAGTGGGGTCCCTGATTTTAGCTCCCCATCTCGACAGCTCTTCTGCATTAAGACACTGATACGACTATTGGAACGGTTAAGACCTGATGTGACGATAAGGATGGGGCTGTAAAGCAACTCTGCTTCACTGCTGCAAAATGTCAGTAACAATTTTCTTTCAGTGATTCTAAGTAGAAGATGGGGGTATGGGAAATCAAGAAGTAACACTCTACTGTGAGTGAATAAACTGATGCTTTACAAAGTTCGATCTGTGGGTAAAACATCTTCCACATTCCAGACATGAAAACGGCTTCTCCCCGGTGTGAATTCTTTCATGTTCAACAAGATCTGGCTTCTGGGTAAAACTCTTCCCACACACTGAACACGAATATGGTCTCTCTCCTGTGTGGATTCGAAGATGTTTTACAAGATCAGATTTCTGGGTAAAGCCTTTCCCACATTCCGAGCACGTAAATGGCTTCTCCCCCGTGTGAAATCTCTGATGAATGACCAAAGCGGAATTCTTAGTAAATGATTTTCCACAGTCTGAACAGGTAAAAAGCTTCTCCCCTGTGTGAATCCTCTGATGTTCAGCGAGGGCTCCTTTCTGAGTAAAACATTTTCCACAAAACGAACACGAAAACGGTCTCTCATTCCTATGAATTTTTTGATGTTCTACAAGCCCAGTATTCTGGCTAAAACGTTTCCCGCATTCAGTACATGAAAATGGCTTCTCCCCTGTGTGAGTTTTCTGATGTTTCACAAGAGCAGATTTTTTTGTAAAACATTTCCCACATTCAATACACGGATATGGTTTCTCCCCCGTGTGAATTCTATGATGTTCAACAAGATCCGATTTCTGAAAAAAGCATTTGCCGCAATCCAGACACTGAAACGGCCTTTCGTCTCGGTGAATTCTCTTATGTCTCTCCAGGTTTCCCTTAAGTGTAAAACAGTCTCCACATTCAGAACATATAAACGGCTTCTCCCCTGTGTGAGTTTTATGATGTTCCACAAGGTGGGATTTCCGATAAAAAGATTTGCTGCAATTCTCACATGAATATCTCCTTACTGGCTCTGGGGGGAAAAAAACAAAAAAAACCAGGAGATTTAGAGAACAAGGAACACCACAAAGTGTGTGGGAGGAGGGTGAAGCACATTAAACACTAACTTATTAGGTTAATTAGGGTGTAATAAGACGCATAGAAATATCGATTCTATTTAGATGTTGTGCCCCCTCAAATGGTTCAATACCGTGAATTCATGTATTTCGATACTAAGCTGTGCTGTCGCACAGCTTAGTATTGTAGTGCGTGAATTTGGTGACCAGCATGATGTGATGCGACCAGTGCTCCACTAATGAGTGGCGGCGGCACTGAAGACAGGGAACATGGCGAGTGCACTGCAAAGCACCCCCATATTCTCTGTCGTCAGTGCCGGCGCTCATTAGTGCGGCGCCGGCCACATCACATCACGCAATGGCTGTAATACACAGCTGCAGCGCCGCTCTGATCACCGCTGTGATCCCCTTGACCGCCACAATCAAAGCTGACCACAGTATTCAAGGGGCAAAAATGAGACGGGAAACCCCCCCTTTGATCACGTCGCAGGGAATCCGTATCGTTTTGGTATTGGGAATCACAATACAATACAAAGTATTGGTATCGAAGTCAAAATTCAGGCCCTATGTTGCAATTAAAACCGAATCCAAAAAACTGCACTTGAACCGCAATGTCCGAATATACCCTTAGATGATGGAGGATGAAGCCACTCTCCCCCCGTACTTGACTTATGGGTGAAGCCCCAAAGAGCATGGAAGGGAAAACTCAAGCCACCAAGAAATCTTAGTAGCCCATTGACAAGATGCAGGCAAGCAGCAGTCACCTGAAAGTGACCACTACCTGTGCCAAGACCAGGTCAATCATCTAGTGGGTGATCCCATGACGCAATAGCATCGCCCGTTCCCACCCAGTAGCAACACGCGACATCAAAAAAGGCACGAACGGCTGGCATTGGGTGGAAGCGATTGTTACCTGTTAGGATAGAAGCGAGGGTTTGGGTCTCATACTCCTCCTGGCACTCATTCACAACATACATCCCATCGTCATCCTCCACGTCGCCAACTCTAATAATAAAAAGGTCCTCAGCCTGAAAGCAGAATAATATTGTCTGATATATTGTTTTTCTATTTGCAAATCAGAATATCGCAGCTACATAGATTATGTCAAGAACATAGAGCAGATCTTTGGTATGTGACAAGACCTCAGCTTTATCTGTATTCTCCTCTGCACAGTCCTGGGAATACGGAGGACTGGGACATCTCTCTGGCGTAGTTTTAGCACTGGATCCATCTGTAGGAAACGCACACAGTGACTGAATAGATTATTTATATGGAATATCCAGGTGACATACAACACCGCTGTGTCCTCGTACCTGGTGAGGGGAGGGGCTGGTGATCCTCCATTGTGACCTCCCTACAGTCACCCCCGATCCTCGTACCTGGTGGGGTGAGGGGCTGGTGATCCTCCATTTTGACCTCCTTATACTCATCCCCGATCCTTGCACCTGGTGGGGTGAGGGGCTGGTGATCCTCCATTTTGACCTCCTTATACTCAACCCCGATCCTTGTACCTGGTGGGGTGAGGGGCTGGTGATCCTCCATTTTGACCTCCCTACACTCAACCCCGATCCTTGTACCTGGTGGGTTGAGGGGCTGGTGATCCTCTATTTTGACGTCCTTACGTCTTCTGAAATAATCTTCTTCCTGCACAAAAGATTTATACATGGAATGTTAAGGACAGGAACCCGACATACCCAAGACTCCAGTCACCATCCAGACGCCACCACCCATGTTCACATCTGCGTCGGAGGATCCATGCAGAACTGTTCTGTCCGGCAAAATGACGGATACCGTAACGGAACCCATTATAGCCAACGGGTTCCACTGGACGCCATTGAGTTCCGTCACGCGACAATTACGTTTTCCTGCTCCTGTGACGAAGCAGGATAACGGAGAGCCCTAACGCAGATGTGAACATTGTCCCCGCAGCGCTCACCTCTCCAGTCAGAAGCTCAATGATCTTGTTGGTGAGGTCCAGGATCTTCTGCTCATTGTCATTTTCGTGTAATATCGAGCGAGAAGGCGGCACCTTGTTGGGAATCTGGATCCAGCTGCATTCTTCCAGCTTATCAGTATGGCTGCCGGGGGTCACAGCTTCATCACAAGTCTTCTTTACGACTGTGTAATACTAGGTAAGAAGAGAGACCCCAATAAATATCTCTATATACATTCTCAGGACCCCGCACCTCTCTGGTCAATCTCTCGTTTCATTGAGAGAGAGAGAGACGGATTTTGTGTGACATCACGATCAGTGTCTCTCGCCTCTCCGGTCACTTCTCTGTTTTGACTTACATCCCAGAACTCCTCACCTCTCCGCTCAGCAGGTAGATTATTTCGAGGGTAAGCTTCAATATCTTGTTGTTTTTATCGTTATCCATGCCTGTTGGGTCAGTTGGAGAAAGTACCATCGTCATACGGAAACTATGAGGAGACTTTAACTGGGAGGATCTGGTACTGAAAGTACCTGAATAAGATGGAAACAACATTCCCGTGAGTTATAGCTGCGTCACCACGCAGGAGGGGGGTTCAAGAAGCTTAAAGGGGTTAAAATTGGCAGCGGATAGAATTACAAAGTAAACTAATGGATACTCCACCCCCTGCTCCAGTGTGGAGGTCCCATTTTCCGCCGCTCCGGTCCCTGAAGATCCTGTAGCAGTCACGTGCCATCGCTGGCCTCAGCTGCCACGAACGAGACGTGACCGCTGAGGCCAGTGATTGGCTGCAAGAGCACATGACCGAACAGCGTGTGACTACAACAGGATCATCTGGGAGAGGAGTAGCATAGAACGGGACCTCAGCAAGGGGCACTTCAGGGGGTTTACTGTGTAATTCCATCCCCTGCCCTGAAGCCAATTTATAAAAAATCCCGGATAACCCAATGTCTGCAGACAGCTTAATGGCAGTAACATAAGGCTCTATTCACACCTGCAGGTAATGATCAGGTTTTTTATGCACGTTTTGAAGCCAAAACCAGAAGTGGATTCAAATAATAGGAGAAGTATCTGCCCTTTATACTCCCTTTATGATCCATACCTGGTTTTGCCTTAAAAAACCTGATCAATACCTGAAGGTGTGAGTACACCCTTGGGGAGAGATTCCTCTGTAAAGCAGCGCAGAGATGTAGAGATGCAGCGTATACAGGACCCACCAAGAGGTGAGGAAAATTCTCCACTAACAGCGGAATCACAGGAGAGAACGAAACGAAGGCAAAAACGGGAACCACTCAATGTCTATGGGACTGACAGAAAGAGCCCAACAATAAACTTGGCCGTCAGTCCCATAGACACTGACTAGAGCGGGAAACTTATGCGTTCCAGTCAAAGTTCTTCTCACTGCGGTCGTGCAGTGTGGAGGAACGGGGGGGGGGGGGGATACTGGGAATACCCCTCTAAATGGGACTGAGCTCCAGCCGCATGCATGTCAGCCGGTGACATCGCAGCACGTTAGTTCTGCTGATCGGGGGGGGGGGAGTCACTACCATCACACAACCCCCAACCATCACATTGATTATCTATGCTAATGACAAGCCATTAACAATAAAGGTGGAAAAAGACCTTCAACCCCTTTCTACTCCTTAAAGTGTAACTAAACTTTTAAATAATTCACTGTATTTCAAAGATATATTCAATTGTGCTCCCACAACATAACAATTTTAAAGGATTCACTGGTGCGATATATGAGTAAAATATAACATTTATTTATAACTCTCTAAAAACAGGGGTACAATCACCACTGTGAAAAAGCCCCACCGTGTGTATAAAAACGTATTAAATAATAAACACTGAGTTCTAATTCAATTGTGAACCTCCTATAGTTCAGTGTTCAACAAGAATATCAATACGGAATCAGCATTTGAAAAATGGGCATAACAATAGTCTTGACCCTAATTCACACTAGAGTCCGTGATAACCGCACCGGAAGCTCCTAGTGTTGAGGTATACAAACAATGCTAGTGTTCCCAATGCTAAAAAATTCCTATTCACAACCGACCCTACGCGTTTCAATACTCATCATCAGGGGTCTGTAGCTTGGTCACTCTGGCCGGGATGCCAGCGATATTTAGTTCAGCAGCAGGTATTCTGCTGTACTCCACGGAAGCATGCTCGCATAGATGTCAGCGGCATGCTTCATTCTGGGACTCTGAGTTATTTAAAGCATCTGACTCCTCCCCCTGTCCTCGGCACCGCCAATCAAAACAGCCAATCATACTCACCAATCGAATTCGTGACACCTGTCCATGTGACTCCCGGCCATCAGCTGACAGCCAGGAACCAACATCGACCGCATCAAAAGCCGAACGCGCAGGCGCAGTAGAGGCCACAATCGAGTCGCGAGTGGCAGCATGGCTGTTTCGATTGGCGGTGCCGAGGACAGGGGGAGGAGTCAGATGCTTTAAATAACTCAGAGTCCCAGAATGAAGCATGCCGCTGACATCTATGCGAGCATGCTTCCGTGGAGTACAGCAGAATACCTGCTGCTGAACTAAATATCGCTGGCATCCCGGCCAGAGTGACCAAGCTACAGACCCCTGATGAACTCAGTGTTTATTATTTAATACGTTTTTATACACACGGTGGGGCTTTTTCACAGTGGTGATTGTACCCCTGTTTTTAGAGAGTTATAAATAAATGTTATATTTTACTCATAAACTTTTAAATAACTTGACATATCATAGTGACTTGTCGGAAGTTTTCATTGGTGGGGGTCCCAAACAACCCACAGATCGCTAAAACGAGGCGGCTGAATGCGGTCTCGCTTCATTTTTGATTGGCCTTCAGACTTTCTATTGAAGCCGTACACCGCTCCGAGTACATCCGCTCAGAACCGGAGCGGCACAGCGGAGCATTTACCCGAGCACTTTTGCCGCTTTGTTTTAGCGATTGCCGTGGGTTTCAGGGCTCGAACCCCCACCGATCCAAACTTCTGACGCGTCTCTATCACATATGAAAAGTTTAGTTAACCGTTAAAGGGGTTTTCCAGGTTCTGACAACTGATGACCTATCCACCGGATACATGACCTGAGGCGGTCCGACACCCGGGCCCCGATCAGCTGCTCCGGTGCCTCCGTGCACCGGACGTACATGCCGGAAGCAGTTGGCTCAGCCGAGTACTGTGTTCAAGTGGATAGGAGCAGACCTGCAGCACAGCCGCTATGCTATGTACGGAGCCAACTGCTTCCGGGCTCCGTCCATAGCATTATGTGCCACAACATACGGTGCCCGCAGGCCACCGGAGCGGCTTATCGGTGCGAGGTCCAGGTGTCAGACCCGCCCCGGACATACTGATGACCTATCCAGTGGATAGGTCATCAGTTGTCAGAAGCTGGACAACCCCTTTAAGGCTAGGCTGGGAAGTACATGTAAATGTACGGCACCGGGATGTGGCAGGAGCGGATACACCGCTGCAATAGGCCGGGATTGAAAATAACTTGGATCTCAGCCGTTTAACCCTTAGATGTGGTGTTCAATTGTGACCAAGGCATCTAAGTGGTAGCTGGGGGCAACCGGGGACATAATAAAGTTTTCCATAAAACAGGTTTGTTTGTTTTTTTAAATGTATTGCAAAATAATAAAACCTCTAAAAAAAATGATATATATAAAAACGCTACAAATTTGTACAATCGTACAGAATAATATTAACACGTAAAGGTTAACGTCGTCGAAAAAAAACCCCATGTCCAGAACGATTGAGAACAGATGTGAACGGAGCCTTAAAGCGAGTTTCAGGACAAAATCATAAATATGATATGGCGTAATATCTGATGCCCTCCAGTTGACCCCCCCTATGCCGTGAATCCGCCGGTTTAGTGTCCCCTCCATGTAATCTCAAAATCGCCGCAGCGCTTCTAAGTCTAAGACACGCCCTCTGTTCATGGGTCGGATGGAACTGCTCACGTGAGCACCTCTGGCCAATCCGAGAACAGTGGGAGTGCCTCAGCCTAAGACCAAATTCACATGGGAAAACCCAGACGTGAAAAAAAAAATCCTTTTTCACGTCCAAGATGCCCTCGTGCGGGACCCGTTTTAGACCTGAGCCTATGGAGGGATCCGTGAAAACAGAACAAAATAGACCCTTTACACGGTTCATTAAAACAACGGCCGTGTGACCGGCCCCGCTGAAAAACCTGCTTCCATGTGACGGCCGTTGTTACAATGCCCGTCATGAGGACGTATGCAACGCTCGTGTGAATCGGGCCTTATAGTCTTAAAAGCGCTGCAGGCATTTGGAGTCAGCACACATGGGACCCTAAAACAGCGGATCCGCGACATAGGAGGCAACTGGAGGGCATCCGATATTATTACTCCATCATATGGGATCGGTGGATCGCTTTAAAGCTAAAGACTAAATGCGCCAAGTTTATCACAATGGCTCACGTTGGATAAGTTTGGCGCAGCTTTAGTCACTTCTGTCTTCACACCTCCTTGTGGTCGGTTATTTTGGTGAATCTTAAGCCACACCCCCATATCGGACGGAGTCTTTTTGGCACATTACATGGTGTGAGGACTTTTTGATCACTTTTTACGAGAGGCGAGGTGCCCAAAAATCTGAAATTCTGCCATTAACCCCTTCCCGTCGTAAACAACTTTCAGATTTTCATTTTTTCCTCCCCATCTTCCAAAAGCCATAACGTCTTTATTTTTCCGTCGGTATAGTCCTATGAGGGCTTGATTTTTGCGGGACGAGTTGTAGTTTTTCGTAGCACCATTTATTGTGCCATATACTAGGAAATGGGGAAAAAATTATTTGTGGGGTAGAAAGTGAAAAAAATAGGGGAGTTTTTTTAACTTTAAATTTTCTATTTTTATATAAAAAAAAACAACAACTTTATTTTACTAATTTGTTACTTTTTTTTTTATTAATTCCCCTAGGGGACTTCAACCAGCGATCACTGGATCGCTCGCATTATATACTGCAATACTAATGTATATACATATTATATCGTCTTCTGAGGCTGGGATTAAAGAGGCTGTCACCAGATTATAAGTGCCCCATCTCCTACATAATGTGATCAGCGCTGTAATGTAGAGAACAGTGGTCCTAGTAATAAAGAGGCTGTCACCACATTATAAGTGTCCTGTCTCCTACATAATGTGATCGGTGCTGTGATGTAGATAACAGTGGTCCTAGTAATAAAGAGGCTGTCACCAGATTATAAGTGCCCCATCTCCTACATAATGTGATCAGCGCTGTAATGTAGATAACAGTGGTCCTAGTAATAAAGAGGCTATCACCACATTATAAGTGTCCTGTCCCCTACATAATGTGATCAGCGCTGTAATGTAGATAACAGTGGTCCTAGTAATAAAGAGGCTGTCACCAGATTATAAGTGCCCTATCTACAGCACTGATCACATTATGTAGGAGACAGGACACTTATAATGCGGTGATTGAGCCTCTTTATTACTAGGACCACTGTTCTCTATATTACAGCGCTGATCACATTATGTAGGAGATGGGGCACTTATAATCTGGTGACAGCCTCTTTATTACTAGGACCCCTGTTATCTACATTACAGCGCTGATCACATTATGTAGGAGACAGGGCACTTATAATCTGGTGACAGCCTCTCTAATACTAGGACCACTGTTCTCTATATTACAGCGCTGATCACATTATGTAGGAGATAGGACACTTATAATGCGGTGATTGAGCCTCTTTATTACTAGGACCACTGTTCTCTATATTACAGCGCTGATCACATTATGTAGGAGATGGGGCACTTATAATCTGGTGACAGCCTCTTTATTACTAGGACCCCTGTTATCTACATTACAGCGCTGATCACATTATGTAGGAGACAGGGCACTTATAATCTGGTGACAGCCTCTTTATTACTAGGACCACTGTTATCTATATTACAGTGCTGACCACATTATGTAGGAGAGTGGACAATCATAATCTGGTGACCGCCTCTTTATTACTAGGACCCCTGTTATCTACATTACAGCGCTGATCACATTATGTAGGAGATAGGACATTCATAATCTGGTGACCGCCTCTTTATTACTAGGACCACTGTTCTCTACATTACAGTGCTGATCACATTATGTAGGAGATAGGGCACTTATAATCAGGATATGTCAAATGTCGGGAAGGGGTTAAATGAGGGTATATCGTAATAGTTCGGATTTCTACGGACGCGGCGATACCAGTTCTGTTTATTTTTTCACGTGTTTTTTTTACTTTCAGATTTGATATATTTTTTGTCAGTTAGTGACCACCGATCGCTTTGTCACGGAGATCATTAACCGTCCTTCGGCCGGGCAGCCTGGTCTAAGTCTTGCACGAGTTTCCGATGGCTGTTTCTCGTATGGTCGGGATCGGTGCTACCTCTGATTCTGCCCATTTAACCACTTAGATGCCGCAGTCACTAGCTGGGGTCCAGCATTTAAATGGTTTCTGAGGGAGTGCGCTCCTTCTGTCACCCGGTGGTCCGAAAATGACTGCAGGCCACCGACGAGTTGCCATGGCAGCCAGCGGTCTAACAAAACCAGTTTATTTGAAAAAACAATGATAAAAATACACATATACGGTACAAGCCCCAGACAGCGGCAACGACTGAGAAATTAAACATTTACAACCCTGGGAACGGGAGGGTGAAAAAAATGGCGCGCCCTGCGGGGGATTAATCGCTGATCGCCGTACACACGTCTAAACCGGCAACAACACAAGAAACGTCTAAGAAAGAACGAGAAAAGAAATCACTTTATCTCCAAGGGGCTGTAAATAAAAAGCAGAAAAAGAAGCCCCGCCCCCAGCCCTATAACCCACCCCACTGTATAACCCCTGACCCTATATCCACAGACGCTGACGATATTGTACATGACGCCAGACATACATACATACATACGCCCAGAAGACCGATATCTTCTCACGAACAGCCGATCGGACCCCGCTCCGGAAGTAATCCTTCCACCCACGGCAATTACTTCCGGCCTTCTGACGTGACGTACTAACTGTAACGTGATTGGCTGCTGCTGCTCACCGCGTTACACGGATTGCGGGCAATGCCAGAATTCAATATGGCCACAGCGCCAGCCAACTGTAAAGCGCGCAAGTGTAAGAAAACAATACAAGGCAGCTGCGGCTCAGCGGCCATTTTCTTGTAGCGTCGACGAAGGCCATGTTGTTTAGGTAATTTCTCTGGGAATCCCTATTGCACTGAATAGGAGCAGTATACAGATGCCCCCTAGTGGTGACAACAACATCTGATCCAAATTGATATTGATGCAAATCTTTCCGTATCGTGTCTGCGTTTTTGGAACAGGCAGCTATTGGTTGTCTGCACAGCGTCCATGTGCTGCCATACAAGCACCATTGATGCGTATAGTAAAGACCAATACACTTAACGCCGCCGTATTCCGGCTCTAAGCAGTTTTTTGGTACCATAATACCACCCCGAGCTTGGGCTCCAGATAGCGACAAAAAATTAGTTATATCGTATGGTCTGTGTAGGATTACAGAACCATGGCTGCTTTCTTCCAGAAGCAGCGCCACACCTGTCCACAGGTCGTGTCTGGTATTGCACCTCAGCTCCATTGAAGTAACTGGGGCTGAGCTGCAATGCCACACACAACCTGTGGACAGGTGTGGCGCTGTTTTTAGAAGAAATTAACCACGTTTTTCTAATCCTCGACATCCCCTTTAGGCCACACGCACACGATGCATATTACGTGCGGATTGGATGAGATTTAGTAAATTTCCGGCCCCCGATGCGGAAAAAAGAACCGCAGAGTAAACGTTAATAATATGACCGGCGGTGTGGATTTTAATTGAGCAGAATGTCAATTTATGCTACGTTTTAGTGGATTTTCCGTTGCGGTTTCTCCCCATTGAATTCAATGGGGATACAAATCCTGCAACAGAAAGCCAAGAGTTGTGATTTTTGCGCCGTATTCGCAGCGATTACGCCGTAAATATCGCAACTACGGAAAAAGAAAAAAAAGACATACTTACCCACAAGTCTGTGTTGCTTCATTCAGTCCGGACTCCTGGGATGACGTCGTATCTTATGTGACAGCTGCAGCCAATCACAGGCTGTAGCGGCGGTCACATGGGCTGAAACGTCATCCAAGGAGGCCGGCTCGAATGACGTCATAGGGCCGGCCTCCTGGGATGACATTACATTGCATGTGACCGCCTCTGCAGCATCATCCAGGGAGGCCATAACAACGGCCTTGGAAAAAACGGGTGTTTTTTACTGCAGCAGAAAATTTGTCCGAAAAAATGTTGGACACGCTGCACGATTTTTACGCCCCTATCCGATCTATGTATTTCTCTACAGGACATCAGAGGGACCTTCCGGTAGGTGCCTATACAGTGAAGGAATTTAGTATTTGATCCCTTGCTGATTTTGTAAGTTTGCCCACTGTCAAAGTCATGAACAGTCTAGAATTTTTAGGCTAGGTTAATTTTACCAGTGAGAGATAGATTATATTAAAAAAAAAACAGAAAATCACACAGTCAAAATGATATATATTTATTTGCATTGTGCACAGAGAAATAAGTATTTGATCCCTTTGGCAAACAAGACATAATACTTGGTGGCAAAACCCTTGTTGGCAAGCACAGCAGTCAGACGTTTTTTGTAGTTGATGATGAGGTTTGTACACGTTAGATGGAATTCTGGCCCACTCCTTTTTGCAGATTTCGAGGCTGTCGCTTGGCAACTTGGATCTCCAGCTCCATCCATAAGTTTTCGATGGGATTAAGGTCTGGAGACTGGCTAGGCCACTCCATGACCTTAATGTGCTTCTTTTTGAGCCACTCCTTTGTTGCCTTGGCTGTATGTTTCGGGTCATTGTCGTGCTGGAAGACCCAGCCACGAGCCATTTTTAATGTCCTGGTGGAGGGAAGGAGGTTGTCACTCAGGATTTGACGGTACATGGCTCCATCCATTCTCCCATTGATGCGGTGAAGTAGTCCTGTGCCCTTAGCAGAGAAACACCCCCAAAACATAATGTTTCCACCTCCATGCTTGACAGTGGGGACGGTGTTCTTTGGGTCATAGGCAGCATTTCTCTTCTTCCAAACACGGCGAGTTGAGTTAATGCCAAAGAGCTCAATTTTCGTCTCATCTGACCACAGCACCTTCTCCCAATCACTCTCAGAATCATCCAGATGTTCATTTGCAAACTTCAGACGGGCCTGTACATGTGCCTTCTTGAGCAGGGGGACCTTGCGGGCACTGCAGGATTGTAATGTGTTACCAATGGTTTTCTTGGTGACTGTGGTCCCAGCTGACTTGAGATCATTAACAAGTTCCCCCCGTGTAGTTTTCGGCTGAGCTCTCACCTTCCTCAGAATCAAGGATACCCCACGAGGTGAGATTTTGCATGGAGCCACAGATAGATGTGGATTGACAGTCATTTTGTATGTCTTCCATTTTCTTACTATTGCACCAACAGTTGTCTCCTTCTCACCCAGCGTCTTACTTATGGTTCTGTAGCCCATTCCAGCCTTGTACAGGTCTATGATCTTGTCCCTGACATCCTTAGAAAGCTCTTTGGTCTTGCCCATGTTGGAGAGAGAGGTTAGAGTCAGACTGATCATTGAGTCTGTGGACAGGAGTCTTTTATACGGGTGACCATGTAAGAGCTGTCTATAATGAGGGCACCAAGTTGATTTGGAGCGTGTAACTGGTCGGGAGGAGGCTGAACTCTTAGGGTATGTGCACACACACTAATTACGTCCGTAATTGACTGACGTATTTCGGCCGCAAGTACCGGACCGAACACAGTGCAGGGAGCCGGGCTCCAAGCATCATACTTATGTACGATGCTAGGAGTCCCTGCCTCGCTGCAGGACAACTGTCCCGTACTGAAAACACGATTACAGTACGAGACAGTTGTCCTGCAGCGAGGCAGGGACTCCTAGCATCGTACATAAGTATGATGCTAGGAGCCCGGCTCTCTGCACTGTGTTCGGTCCGGTACTTGCGGCCGAAATACGTCCGTCAATTACGGACGTAATTCGTGTGTGTGCACATACCCTTAATGGTTGGTAGGGGATCAAATACTTATTTCTCTGTGCACAATGCAAATATATATATAATTTTGACAATGTGATTTTCTTTTTTTATATAATCTATCTCTCACTGGTAAAATTAACCTAGCCTAAAAATTCTAGACTGTTCATGTCTTTGACAGTGGGCAAATTTACAAAATCAGCAAGGGATCAAATACTTATTTCCTTCACTGTATATATTTCTCTATAGGACATCAGAGGGACCTTCCGGTAGGTGCTTCTATATATTTCTCTATAGGACATCAGAGGGACCTTCCAGTAGGTGTCTCTATGTATTTCTCTATAGGACATCAGAGGGACCTTCCGGTAGGTGTCTCTATGTATTTCTCTATAGGACATCAGAGGGACCTTCCAGTAGGTGTCTCTGTGTATTTCTCTATAGGACATCAGAGGGACCTTCCAGTAGGTGTCTCTGTGTATTTCTCTATAGGACATCAGAGGGACCTTCCAGTAGGTGTCTCTATGTATTTCTCTATAGAACATCAGAGGGACCTTCCAGTATGTGCCTCTGTGTATTTCTCTATAGGACATCAGAGGGACCTTCCAGTAGGTGCCTCTTTGTATTTCTCTATAGGACATCAGAGGGACCGTCCAGTATGTGCCTCTATATATTTCTCTACAGGACATCAGAGGGACCTTCCAGTAGGTGTCTCTGTGTATTTCTCTATAGGACATCTTAGGGACCTTCCACTAGGTGCCTCTATGTATTTCTCTATAGGACATCAGAGGGACCTTCCGGTAGGTGCCTCTGTGTATTTCTCTATAGGATATCAGAGGGACCGTCCAGTATGTGCCTCTATATATTTCTCTACAGGACATCAGAGGGACCTTCCAGTAGGTGTCTCTGTGTATTTCTCTATAGGACATCAGAGGGACCTTCCAGTAGGTGCCTCTTTGTATTTCTCTATAGGACATCAGAGGGACCGTCCAGTATGTGCCTCTATATATTTCTCTACAGGACATCAGAGGGACCTTCCAGTAGGTGTCTCTGTGTATTTCTCTATAGGACATCTTAGGGACCTTCCAGTAGGTGCCTCTATGTATTTCTCTATAGGACATCAGAGGGACCTTCCGGTAGGTGCCTCTGTGTATTTCTCTATAGGATATCAGAGGGACCTTCCAGTAGGTGTCTCTGTGTATTTCTCTATAGGACATCAGAAGGACCTTCCAGTAGGTGTCTCTGTGTATTTCTCTATAGGACATCAGAAGGACCTTCCACTAGGTGCCTCTATGTATTTCTCTATAGGATATCAGAGGGACCTTCCAGTAGGTGCCTCTATGTATTTCTCTATAGGACATCAGAGGGACCTTCCAGTAGGTGCCTCTATGTATTTCTCTATAGGACATCAGAGGGACCTTCCAGTAGGTGTCTCTATGTATTTCTCTATAGGACATCAGAGGGACCTTCCAGTATGTGCCTCTGTGTATTTCTCTATAGGACATCAGAGGGACCTTCCGGTAGGCGCCTCTATGTATTTCTCTATAGGACATCAGAGGGACCTTCCAGTAGGTGTCTCTGTGTATTTCTCTAAAGGACATCAGAGGGACCTTCCAGTAGGTGTCTCTATGTATTTCTCTATAGGACATCAGAGGGACCTTCCAGTAGGTGCCTCTATATATTTCTCTATAGGATATCAGAGGAACCTTCCAGTAGGAGCCTCTATGTATTTCTCTATAGGATATCAGAGGGACCTTCCCATAGGTGCCTCTATGTATTTCTCTATAGGACATCAGAGGGACCTTCCAGTAGGTGTCTCTGTGTATTTCTCTATAGGACATCAGAGGGACCTTCCAGTAGGTGCCTCTGTGTATTTCTCTATAGGACATCAGAGGGACCTTCCAGTAGGTGCCTCTGTGTATTTCTCTATAGGATATCAGAGGGACCTTCCAGTAGGTGCTTCTGTGTATTTCTCTATAGGACATCAGAGGGACCTTCCACTAGGTGCCTCTATGTATTTCTCTATAGGATATCAGAGGGACCTTCCAGTAGGTGTCTCTATGTATTTCTCTATAGGACATCAGAGGGACCTTCCAGTAGGATTTTGAAGTCCTGACTTGAAAACCATTGAGATGCTGTGGCCAGACCTTAAATGAACGGTTCATGCTCAAAAAACCCTCCAACGTAGCCGAAATAATACAAATATACAGAGCGATGTAAAGGATTCACTGCAAAAAGGACCAGAAACATCATGACTTCATGTTCTAAAAGAAGTCTATGATTCTAAGCGGGCTGGACATTTAGACATTACAAAAACTCAAGAAGTTCCAAATGATTTGAAAAAAAAACAATCACTTAGTAGAAGGCGCTCCTGCGCTAACGTGGAAGATTGAGCCGAATCTGAAGTTGAGGCAGAATATCTCAGTGGGTAGGAAATATGAACTTTATTTCTTAAAAAAGACGTGTAATAAACAGCATATGTCTCAATGGTGGTACAAGAAGCTACGCGTTTTCGACCTTGGACTAAGGTCTTCATCAGGCTGGACAAGCCTCGACTGGGGATTCGGCTCAATCATCCACGTAAGTGCAGGAGCGCCTTCTACTAATAGTTTTTTCAAATAATTTGGAACCTCTTTTCCACATCGACTCCCGCTGATTCCTAAGCCGCCGGTTTTCACTCTGACGGCCAGCAGAATGCCAATATACGGAGCATCAAGGCTCCACACGCTTGATGATCGAGTTGTGCCGACCACCCAGCGAAACTCCAAAAGCTGAGTGTATTTAACCACCCTGTATCCTGTATTTTTTTTCAGTTTCCCAGTACAATATAGGGAACTATAAATGGTACCAATAAAAACTACAACTCCTCCCGCAAAAAATAAGCCCTCACACCGCTTTACTGATGGAAAAATAAAAGTTACGGCTGTTGGGAGGCGGGGAGTGAAAAACAAAAATTAAAAATGGCTTCGTCCAAGGGGGTTAAGGGTTTAAAGTTTTTATGTTTTCTTGAGCTGTTTTATCCGTATGAATTAGATTTAAAAAAAATATACAAATACAAAAAAAATGAATGTTTATTACAAAAATATATTTCACTGTAAACAATCATTAAAAAAAATGAAGCGACACATTTTTTGTAAGGCCGGGTTCACACATTGCATTTTAACAGTGGTTTTCACAAGTCTAGTGGTTACTCTTTAATACCCTAATGTAGGGACGGACAAACTACTGGAGGTCGGTTAGACCATTCGAGAGCTCATTTGACTTTTCTGGGCACCCGATCGAAAGAATTTCTTTTGACATCGATAGAGAATAATCCCAAAAAGTTTCGGTGCCAACTTAATTGTGGTCCCGGGACTTGTCCAGCCCTGCCCTAATGTACTGTGAATGCGAGGACAATAACATAACATGTACATTCAGTTTTCTAGTCAAAGGATTTTTTTTTCCCTAAAACATTTACTCGATTGTTTAGCAATTAATACAAAGTATTCTAAGACCAACTTATTTATGTGTTAGAGTTCATCTCAGAATACATGAACCTAGCGGCCCACATTGGCCATAAATACAACTACCTGTCGTCGGGACTACAGGCTGCCGATAGCTTTCTGGCAGTCAACGGTGAGAAATCTGGATAACCGGCAACGTGGCACCGGTATTGTGACAATTGTTAACTAAAGTCGAAACGAAACACTAAAGGAGAGATACCAAAAGATGAATATTGAAGTGGGTTGTCTTGTCAGGGGGCGGTTCTTCATACGGATTACCGATAGGTCATTAGTACGTGATCAGTGGGGGTCAGCCCCCGCACCGATCAGCTGCCTCCAGAAGTTATTCAGTGGTCGTTGCCGGAAGTAGAAGGCTCCGTACACTGTATAGCGGTCTTGCTGGGTTACTGCACTAAGGCCGCTATACAGTGGTCAGAGCCTTCTGCTTCCGGCACCGACTTCTGCATAACTTACGGTGCCGGAGGCAGCTCATCGGTGCGGGATCCGTATGTCGAACCCCCATCGATCATATACTGATAACCTATCTAATGGCTAGGTCATCAGTATGAAAAACCACCTCATGCTGACAACCCCTTTAAAGTTACTTCAATATGTTAAATTATTCTTCTTTCTAGCTGAAGTTATAAACTGCCTATGTGTACAGTTCCTTCGCCTGCGATAACATTACTCCATGCTGTACGCCGGCAGGCCATGATGATCACGAGCCTCATAGCAACCAATCAGAATCTAGTCCTATTTTCTTGGGTTTTTAAACATGTCCCGCCAAATCACTTGGCTAGGAAGTGTTGTCATAGGGACACGAAGGGGTTTTCCGTCCGACTTATTAGGGCATATAGAGGGGTCCGAAATCAGGACCCTAGCCATAAGTAGAATGCTTGCTCTGGAGGACTACTGGATGGATGCCGGATGATTTCAATGGATGCCGTATAATAAAGACACGAAGAACCATTGTTCTCGGGATTCCCAAGACTACCTAGTGAACCTGCTCCGTGAAATACATGTTTTATACATCTTTTGGTATTTCTCCTTTAATTTAGAATTTTGTTAAATATATATTATATATTAAAAAAAAAAATACATGAGATATAGACTGACGTTATCAAAACAACATTTACCAATCATTTCCAATACACTATGCTAAACACCCTGCGTGGGACGAGAGGAACACACAGAACAAGGTTATATATAGTGCCCTTA
This sequence comes from Rhinoderma darwinii, assembly GCF_050947455.1. Classification (NCBI taxonomy): domain Eukaryota; kingdom Metazoa; phylum Chordata; class Amphibia; order Anura; family Rhinodermatidae; genus Rhinoderma; species Rhinoderma darwinii. The sequence continues at coordinate 98,799,571 of NC_134697.1, read as the reverse complement.
GAAAAAAATAAAAAAGACGAAGGGCAATAATTGCATATTTCATATCGGGACGCAAGACTCGTCTCTATTGAATTAGATCTGCTCTGTAGATGGTACATGAATGAGCCTGTATCCATTATAATGAGACACGTCCGCATTCCTACCTCCATATTAAAGGGTTATTCCCATCGGAGACATTTTTAGCATATCCACGGGATGTCATACACGACTGATAGATGTAGGTAGGGATGTCACAATACCAGAATTTGGACTTCGATACCGATACTTCGTTTAGTATTGCGATTTAGATACCAATTTCGATACTTTTGCCAACAGTAATAAAAAAAAAAATTCTTCCGTTTTCTGATGTGAGGCGCGACGTGTGATGAATTTTGAACGCGCCTCACATTAATAGTAATTAACCTCATCATGTTTCTCAGTCATAATGGGTTAATGTTTGAGGTACATGATGGGGTTAATTACTATTAATGTGAGGAACATGGAGGTTAAATTCATCGCACCTCGCATTAATAAGTGAATGAAAGCCGTGTTTATTTCATTTTTTTACAGCGCACACATCATAAATGATGCAAAAAAATTGTTGTCCGCGCCATTACTGAATGTGGGAATATTTTATGTATTGAGACTTATTTTAATGTTTATTGTAAAAAAGGTGAATGTGTATTTTTTTAAAATTTTAACAATACTTTGTTCAGAAACTTTAATGTACTGACATATATCAGATATGTGCCAGTACATTAGCCTGTGTACGAATAGCACACAGGCAGTTGTTAGGACATACCTCAGTATGCCCTAACAACAAGAAATATGGTCAGACAGCCCTGGGGTCCGTCAATAGACCCTGGGCTGTCTGCCCATATATGGTATGGCCCTCGATCGCGTCACAGGAATTCCCTGTGACGCGATCCAGGGGCATCCCCCTCCTCACTTTCCCCTGAATGCTGCAGTCAGCTGTGATCGCAGCATTCAGGGGAATAACGGCGGAGATGAGAGGTTTCTCTGATCTCCGCCGTTATAGAGCGGGGCTGCGGCTGTCAGCCATTGCCACGCTCCTGACTGGAAGTGCGCGCGCGGTCAGCATGAGGAGGTGCGGCCGGCGCTGCACTAATGAGCGGCGGTTCAGGCACTGGGGACAGAACATGGGGGTGTTTTGTAGTGCGCCCGCCATTTTCTGTCTCCAGTGCCGCCGCTCATTAGTGCAGCGCTGGCCACATCGCATCATCCTGACCCCGCAAACATATCATGACTCAGGAGCGGGGCTGTGGGTGAATTACACAACCGCAGCCGCGCTCCCATACATTCATATGTTACTATACTGAGCTGTGCGGCTGCGCAGCTCAGTATCGAAATACAGGAAATAGCGGTATCGAACCGTTTAGGGATGCACAGTATTGAAACAGTATCGAAGTTTCGATGCACCGTGCATCCCTAGATGTAGGTGGCTCATATCTATGCCTTACGCCCTGCATCGTGAGACGGCCACCAAATCTAGGCAGGGCATGAACGAAAAGGATCGCGGCGGCTCTATAGATTCCGTTCTATGGGATTTATGGAAACCGCTAAGCTAGCCTACTCTGCAATTTCCGTAACGCTTACGGAGGTGAATGGAGAAAGCTGCCCGCATGCCCGGCCACTTCTCCATCTTGATGTGGTGCTCACCTCACGAGGCCACATGGGGTCGGCATTCTCAAGATATGTTCGGGTCCCAGAGACGGGATTCACATCTATCGAACGTGCTATAAATGTCTTAGATGGGAAGACCGTTTAACAGTCCATGTGAGGACCATAAACTTATTGTAAATAGGAGCGGATCCCATCAGAAGGAAGCTGGAAAACCTGCTCCCCCGTGTGAATTCTCTGATGCTTAACCAGATCTGATTTGTCGTTGAAACATTTTCCGCAATCCGGACACGAATATGGTTTCTCCCCTGTGTGAATTCTCTGATGTTCGATAAGATGCGATTTCTGGGAAAAGAATTTTCCACACTCCAAACACGAAAACAATCTCTCGTCTCGGTGAGTTCTCTGATGTCTCTCCAGGTTTCCTTTAACCGTGAAACATCTCCCGCATTCCGTGCAGGAGAATGGTTTCTCCCCGGTGTGGCTTCTCTTGTGTTGAATTAGATTTGACTTTTTGCTAAAACACTTCCCACATTCTGAACAAGAAAAGGGTTTCTTCCCCGTGTGAGTTCTCTGATGTTCAATGAGATGCGATTTCCTTGAAAACGATTTGTCGCACCCATCGCAGGAATATGGCTTCTCACCCGTGTGAACTCTCTGATGTTGTACAAGATGCGACTTATGAGTGTACGTTTTGCTGCATTCGTTACATGAAAACGAACGTTTTTTTTTCTTAATTTCCTCATGTGTAATAGTTGCGCCCTGTGTGCCACAATTGGAACAAGAAAACGAAGAGAACCTCCCACATTGGCAATATGGAAGGATTTCAACCCCTTTTAGACTTTTACTTTTCCTAACACGCTCTGGTTTATCAGGAGGCCCGTTATAATTAGACGGATCGGGGGACAAATTTCGACTGGAAAGTCCTGGATGTATTTTGGGGTTATACCGTTTTTTTCCATTTGAATCTTGCGTGAGATCATCGTCTGCTTCTGAATCTGGAGTTACAAGGTGCCCCCCCGAGCTCTCACTGCATCTTTCATCTGAAAATGAAGAGAGATTTTTTTTATATGTTTTTTTTCTTTAATACACATCAAATGAGATTTATACTATATTGGGGGGAAACGTGAATAATTGGGTTAACAAAATCGCACAAGGGTAGAAAACAGAGGGTGGTTAATAACCCCTTCAGGGCTGAGACGCAACTGGCGATAAAGGGGTTATCTGGGCATGGGGCGGTTTTTCATACTGATGACCTATCCACAGGATAGGTCATCAGTATATGATTAATGGGGGTCCGACACATGCACAACGATCAGCCGTTCCGGCACCGGATGTTAAGCAGTGGTCGATGCCGGAAGCGGAAGGCTCCGTACATTGTATAGCGGTCGTCCTGCAACACTGGAGCTCTGCTCTTGTTCAAGTGAATAGGAGCAGAGATGCAGTACGGTTGCTATACAATGTATGGAGCCATTCGCTTCCAGCGCCAACCAATGAATAATTTCCGGTGGCGGGAGGCAGCCAGAACAGCTGATCGGTGCGGGGTCTGGGTGTTGAACCCCACAGATCATATACTGATGGCCTATCCAGTGATCAGTACGAAAAATCGCCCGTGCCCAGACAACCCCTTTAACCCCTTCGGGCACCCCGACGTGCCATTACGTCTGGGTGCGGGGGATGATGTTTGGAGCACGCTCAGCGGACACCCGGGACCAACTGCCGGGAGCAGCGATCACGCTGCTCCTGGTCGTTTAACTCCTTAAATACTGCGGTCAATCGCGACCGCAGCATCTGAGGCGTTGAAATTTATTTAAAGCGCCAAAATCACTGGTCTTTGGTCAACTTAGCTCTCAAATTTTTTTTTTATAAAAAGTAATCAAAAAGTTCTACGTACCAAAAAAATGGTACCGATAAAAACGACATCTCGCCCCGCAAAAAATAAGTCCTTGCACGGCTCAATCGGTGAAAAAATAAAAAAGTTCTGGCTCTCAGAACGCGGCGACACAAAACATTTTATTAATTTAACAAAAAGTTTATGATCAATAAAAGTAGTAAAATATAAAAAAAACGATATAAATGTGGTATCACCGTAATCGTACTGAGCCGCAGAATAAAGATAAGTTGTCGTTTTTACCGCACGGTGAAAGCCGTAAAAACGAAACCCAAAAACCAATTGAGGAGTCGCTGTTTTTTCCATTTTTTTTTCAGTTTCCCAGTACATTATATGGTATTATAAATGGTACCAAAAAAAACTCCAACTCCCCCCACAAAAAATAAGCCCACACACCGCTATATTGACGTAAAAATGGCTCTTGGAATGCGGGGAGTGAAAAATGAAAAATCAAACAATGGCTTCGTCCCGAAGGGGTTAAAGGGGTTTTCCGGAACTAAAAAATTACATTTATTTAAATAAAACAATGAAAAATATATAACTTTACAATGTACTTCCGTTTCATCAGATGGCTGTAGCGTCGTATATCCTCCTCCGTCACCGCCCCCTTAGTAATGCAAAATCTGCACTTCCTGTGCAGACCCGTCCATTTGGTCTTCTGCCTTGCTTCCGGTTTCCGGCTTTCACACTGTACGGTTACGTCACAAATGACGTAACCGTACCACGTGCTTCTTTATCTTATTAGAGCATGCGTGGTTAGCACACTCCACCGCGCATGCTCTGTGAAATTATAACCCCTTATAAATTAGCGACGGAATATGAAGTTGCGGGAATAACGGCCGTTTCGGCCGTCTTCCCGACAGGTGCAGGAGCTGTGACAGCTGCTGTCTTGTTCAGCAGCTGCCGCAGCTCCTACAGCGGGGACCGATCGCTGTGTCCCCGCTGTCTAACCCCTTAAAAGCCGCGTTCAATAGAGATCGCAGCTTTTTAGGGGTTAAGTTACCATCGACGGCCTGCTACACGATAGCGGCCGGCGATGGTTACTATGGCAACCGGACACCAAACAATGGCGTCCGGCTATGCCATCGACGGAAGCCTAATGGGTCCTGACAAAGTCAGGACCCACTATGCTTGCTGTCAGTGAATAGCTGACAGTTCTAATACACTGCACTACGCATGTAGTGCAGAGTATTAGAATAGTGATCAGGGCCTCCTGCCCTCAAGTCCCCTTGTGGGACAAAGTAATAAAGTAAAAAAAAAAAAGATGTGTCAAAATAAGAAAATAAAAGTTAAAAAAAATCCCCCTTTTTCCCTGATCAGTCCTTTTTTATTAATAAAAATATATAAAAAAATAAACTATACATAATTGGTATCGCCGCGTCCGTAACGGCCTGAACTACAAAATTATTTCGTTATTTATCCCGCGCGGTGAACGCCGTAAAAGAAAATAATAATAAACCATACCAAAATCACAATTCTTTGGTCACTTCACCTCCCAAAAAATTTATTAAAAATAGATCAAAAAGTCGCATGTACCTAAAAATGGTCCTGATCGAAACTACAGTTCGTTACGCAAAAAATAAGTCCTCGCACGGCTTTATTGATGGAAAAATTATAAAGTTCTGGCTCTTAGAATAAGGAACACAAAAAGTGAATGATTTTTTACAAAACGTATTTTATTGTGCAAACGCCATAAGACATAAAATAACCTATAAACATCTGGTGTCACCGTAAGGCCGAGTTTACACGAGCGTGTGCGTTTTGTGCAAGCAAAAAGCGCGGCGTTTTGCGTGCGCAAAAGGCACTTAACAGCTCCGTGTGTCAGCCCTTTATGATGCACGGCTGCGTGGTTTTCGCGCAGCCACCATCATTATGACACTCCGTTTGGATTGCTTCCGTGCGACATGCGTGGTTTTCACACACCCATTGACTTCAATGGGTGCGTGATGTGCGAACAGCGCACAAATATAGGACGTCGTGCGTTTCACGCAGTGGACATACGCTGCGTAAAAATCACGCACCTGGCTGCACGGCCCCATAGACTAACATAGGTCCCTGCGACGCGCGTTGCACGGATGTATAACACGCTCGTGTAAATGAGCCCTAATCGTATCGCCCCGCAGAATAAAGTGAATATGTCATTTATAGCGCACGGTGAACGCTGTAACAAAAATAGAATAAAAAAATAATAGTAGAATTGCTGTTTTTTAATCACCACGCCACCTAAAAATATAATAAAAACTGATCAAAAAGCCGCATGCACCCCAAGAAAACTACAATGAATTCCTCAAGGGGTCTAGTTTCCAAAATGGGGTCACCTTTTGGGGGTTTCCACTGTTTTGGTACCACAAGACCTCTTCAAACCGGGCCATTTTGCGCGTTAATGACCTTTTGGATTATTTTTTGTTTTTTCACGGTCGCATTCCAAGAGTCGTAACTTTTTTTTTATTCCGTCGACATAGCCGTATAAGGGCTTGTTTTTTTGCGGGACGAGTTGTATTTTGTAATTGTACCATTTTTAGATGCTTATAATATATTGATTAACTTTTATTAACTTTATTTTAGGAGATAATTGAAAATAAGCAGCTATTCCAGCATTGATTTTCACGTTATAAATTTACGCCGTTTACTATGCAGCGTAAATAACATGTTAACTTTATTCTATGGGTCGGCACGATTACGGGGATACCAAATATGTACAGGTTTTATGTTTTCCTACGTTTGCACAATAAAAAGCCTTTTAGAAAAAAAATACTTGTTTTTGCATCGCCGCGTTCCAAGAGCCGTAACGTTTGAGGGACTTTTGAGGGACTATATACAGGATTATGTGACAATAAATAGCATTATAAGTGACAGCCAGCACGGTTTTACTAAGGACAGAAGTTGTCAAACTAACCTAATCTGTTTTTATGAAGAGGTGAGCAGAAGTCTAGACAGAGGGGCCGCTGTGGATTTAGTGTTTTTGGACTTTGCAAAGGCATTTGACACTGTCCCCCATAGACGCCTAATGGGTAAATTAAGGACTATAGGTTTAGAAAATATAGTTTGTAATTGGATTGAGAATTGGCTCAAGGACCGTATCCAGAGAGTTGTGGTCAATGATTCCTTCTCTGAATGGTCCCCGGTTATAAGTGGTGTACCCCAGGGTTCTGTGCTGGGACCACTATTATTCAACTTATTTATTAATGATATAGAGGATGGGATTAATAGCACTATTTCTATTTTTGCAGATGACACCAAGCTATGTAATATAGTTCAGACTATGGAAGATGTTCATGAATTACAGGCAGATTTAAACAAACTAAGTGTTTGGGCGTCCACTTGGCAAATGAAGTTTAATGTAGATAAATGTAAAGTTATGCATCTTGGTACCAACAACCTGCATGCATCATATGTCCTAGGGGGCGCTACACTGGCGGATTCACTTGTTGAGAAGGATCTGGGTGTACTTGTAAATCATAAACTCAATAACAGCATGCAGTGTCAATCAGCTGCTTCAAAGGCCAGCAGGATATTGTCGTGTATTAAAAGAGGCATGGACTCGCGGGACAGGGATGTAATAATGCCACTTTACAAAGCATTAGTGAGGCCTCATCTAGAATATGCAGTTCAGTTCTGGGCTCCAGTTCATAGAAAGGATGCCCTGGAGTTGGAAAAAATACAAAGAAGAGCAACGAAGCTAATAAGGGGCATGGAGAATTTAAGTTATGAGGAAAGATTGAAAGAATTAAACCTATTTAGCCTTGAAAAAAGACGACTAAGGGGGGACATGATTAACTTATATAAATATATTAATGGCACATACAAAAAATATGGTGAAATCCTGTTCCTTGTAAAACCCCCTCAAAAAACAAGGGGGCACTCCCTCCGTCTGGAGAAAAAAAGGTTCAAGCTGCAGAGGCGACAAGGCTTCTTTACAGTGAGAACTGTGAATTTATGGAATAGCCTACCGCAGGAGCTGTCACAGCAGGGACAGGAGACACCGCAGGAGCCGTCACAGCAGGGACAGTAGATGGCTTTAAAAAAGGGTTAGATAATTTCCTAGAACAAAAAAATATTAGCTCCTATGTGTAGAAATTTTTCCTTCCCTTTTCCCTTCCCTTGGTTGAACTTGATGGACATGTGTCTTTTTTCAGCCGTACTATGTAACTATGTAACTATGTAACTATGTTTTTATTTTTCCGTCTATGTGGTCGTATGTGGGCTTGATTTTTGCGGGACAATGTGTAGTTTTCATTAGTACTATTTTGGGGTACATAGGACTTAGATTAATTTTTATTTAATTTTTTATGGGGGGAATGGGAGAAAAGAGCGAATTTTGCCGTTGTTTTTTTGGACGCCGTTCATCCGGCGGTTTAATTAATGTGTTCATTTTATTGGTCAAGTTGTTACGATCGCGGGGATACCATATATGTGTATGTGTGATTTGTTTTTTTTGATTTTCACTGTAATTTATTTATTTATTTTTTTTTCACCAACTTTATTTAACGGATTTACATTTTTTTTTTGAGTCCCACCAGGGGACTTCACTATGCGATGTGCCGATCGCATATATAATGCTTTGGTATACTTAGTATACGGAAGCATTATTGCCTGTCAGTGTAAAACTGACAGGCAATCTGTTAGGTCATGCCTCCGGCATGGCCTAACAGGCAGATGCTGAAGACAGACCTGGGGGTCTTTGTTAGACCCCCGCTGCCATGGAAACCCGACGGCGACCCGCGATTTCTTTGCGGGGGCGCCGATGGGGGGACAGAGGGAGCTCCCTCCCTCTGTCAAACACATTAGATGCCGCTGTCACTATTGACAGCGGCATTTAATGGGTTAAACTGCCGGAATCGGAGCGCGCTTCGATTCCCGCAGTTGCAGCAGGAGCCAGGCTGTGTATAACAGCCGTGCTCCTGCCGCTGATCGCGTGGGTACACTGGCAGTACCCGCGCCATCACAGGACGGATATATCCCTCCTCCTGCGCGAACTAGCAGCTGCAGAGGACTGATATATCTGCCCTTCGGCGTTAAGAGGTTAAAAACGCAGATATCCAGTGATCTGGAGGAGCAAAATGCAACACTGAGGAAGATAGACAATTTTGAGCGGAGCTTGCTGCTCACAGAGCATGCAGTTAGTGGGTTAGAACTGGAGGGTGAAGACATGGGTGAGCAGGATCAGGTAAGTAGCTGGGTTAATGTAGTTAGGGGCAGTAGAAAGGGGTCAAAGACAAGGAAGGCCGATCCGGTTTCTGGCATTCCAAGCAAAATTGCCAGGTTGGGTGATGATGCGAGGGTGTCAGTCTCAGAAATGGCAGCCCTAGTGGATACTGATCTCCCTAACAGCCGGGAGAACAGCCCAGCTAGTAGTCGGCGGGATGGTAATGCAGGTAAGCCAAGACAATTGGTAGTTGTAGGGGATTCTATAATCAGGAAGACGGATAGAATAATTTGTCGCCAAGACCGCCTCAACCGAATGGTTTGCTGTCTCCCTGGTGCCAGGGTTCGGCATGTGGTGGAACGGGTGGACAAATTGCTGGGAGGGGCTGGTGATGATCCAGCTGTTTTGGTCCATGTCGGTACCAATGACAGAATAAATGGTAGGTGGAGGAGCCTTAAGAATAATTTTAAAGAACTAGGCTACAAGCTGAAGGGAAGGACCTCCAAAGTAGTATTCTCAGGAATACTGCCTGTGCCATGCGCATCACAGGAAAGACAGCGGGAGCTCAGGGAGTTAAATGCCTGGCTGAAGTCTTGGTGTAGAGAAGAAGGATTTGGGTTCCTAGAGCACTGGGCTGACTTTTCATTGGGGTACAAACTGTATTCTGCAGATGATTTGCACCTAAATGGAAGGGGGTCCGCTGTGCTGGGGGAGAGAATTCTAGCTGGGGTGGCGGAGTGTTTAAACTAGGACTGAGGAGGGAGGCCAATGTAGGAAATAAAGGGGTAGCCAGGTTAGAGAGGGGTCAGACTATATTGGTGGGGGGAGAAACAGACGGTGGGGAGAGGACTAGGCAACAAGATAAGGAGATCCTTTCGTTACAAAACAGCAGTGAAAATAAAAAGGCCCAAATGTCAAATAATCACATTTCTGATAGTGAAATTGAAACATTTAAAGGCAAGTTAAAGTGTATGTTCACAAATGCCAGAAGTCTAGCAAGCAAAATGGGGGAGCTGGAGGCCTTGATACTGGAAGAAGATATAGATATAGTTGGTGTTGCTGAAACATGGCTGGACTCTTCACATGACTGGGCTGTAAATCTACAGGGTTTTACACTGTTTCGGAAAGACAGGGCAAATAGGAAAGGTGGTGGTGTATGTCTGTATGTGAGAAGCGATATGAAGGCGAGTGTAAATGAGACATTAGAGGGTGAAGACTGTGAGGAGGTTGAAACCTTGTGGGTGGAATTACAAAGGGAAGTAAACACTGAAAAAATTACTTTTGGTGTAATCTATAGACCCCCCAATATAACTGAGGAGATAGGAGGTCAAATATATAAACAGATGGAGCGGGCTGCACAGGCGGGTACTGTAGTGATAATGGGAGATTTTAATTTCCGGGATATTAATTGGTGTCATGGTTCGGCTTCAACTGCAAAGGGGAGACATTTCCCCCACCTGTTGCAGGAAAATTTTATGGGCCAGTTTGTGGAAGACCCGACTAGAGGTGAAGCTCTGTTGGATCTGGTCATTTCTAATAATGCAGAGCTTGTTGGGAATGTCAATGTTCGTGAAAACCTCGGTAACAGTGATCATAATATAGTTACATTTTACCTATACTGTAAAAAACAAACGCAGGCTGGGAGGGCAAAAACATTTAATTTTAAGAAAGCCAATTTCCCCAGGATGAGGGCTGCAATTCAGGATATAGACTGGGAAGAACTAATGTCAAATAATGGAACAAATGATAAATGGGAGATTTTCACATCTACTTTGAGTTATTATAGTGCAAAATGTATTCCTACAGGTAACAAGTATAAACGACTCAAATTAAACCCCACATGGCTTACACCTTCTGTGAAAGGGGCAATACACGACAAAAAAAGGGCATTTAAAAAATACAAATCTGAGGGTACATCTGCAGCCTTTGTAAAATATAAAGAGCTTAATAAAATCTGTAAAAATGTAATAAAATCAGCAAAAATACAAAATGAAAGGCAGGTGGCCAAGGATAGTAAAACAAATCCTAAAAAATTCTTCAAGCATATAAATGCAAAAAAGCCAAGGTCTGAACATGTAGGACCCCTAGATAATGGTAATGGGGAGTTGATCACAGGGGATCAAGAGAAGGCAGAGTTACTAAATGGGTTCTTCCGCTCTGTATATACAACAGAAGAAGGAGCAGCTGATGTAGCCGGTGCCAGTGCTGTTAATATATCAGTTGATATACTGAATTGGATGAATGTAGATATGGTCCAAGCTAAATTAAATAAAATAAATGTACACAAGGCCCTGGGACCAGATGGGTTACACCCTAGAGTTCTTAAAGAGCTTAGTTCAGTTATTTCTGTCCCCCTCTTCATAATATTTAGAGAGTCTCTCATGAGTGGTATAGTGCCAAGGGACTGGCGCAGGGCAAATGTGGTGCCTATTTTCAAAAAGGGCTCTAGGTCTTCGCCGGGTAATTATAGACCAGTAAGCTTAACATCAATTGTGGGGAAAATGTTTGAGGGGCTATTGAGGGACTATATACAGAATTATGTGACAATAAATAGCATTATAAGTGACAGCCAGCATGGTTTTACAAAGGACAGAAGTTGTCAAACCAACCTGATTTGTTTTTATGAAGAGGTAAGCAGAAGTCTAGACAGAGGGGCCGCTGTGGATTTAGTGTTTTTGGACTTTGCAAAGGCATTTGACACTGTCCCTCATAGACATCTAATGGGTAAATTAAGGACTATAGGTTTAGAAAGTATAGTTTGTAATTGGATTGAGAATTGGCTCAAGGACCGTATCCAGAGAGTTGTGGTCAATGATTCCTACTCTGAATGGTCCCCAGTTATAAGTGGTGTACCCCAGGGTTCAGTGCTGGGACCACTATTATTCAACTTATTTATTAATGATATAGAGGATGGGATTAATAGCACTATTTCTATTTTTGCAGATGACACCAAGCTATGCAATATAGTTCAGACTATGGAAGATGTTCATGAATTGCAGGCAGATTTAAACAAACTAAGTGTTTGGGCGTCCACTTGGCAAATGAAGTTTAATGTAGATAAATGTAAAGTTATGCATCTGGGTACGAAAAACCTGCATGCATCATATGTCCTAGGGGGAGCTACACTGGGGGAGTCAATTGTTGAGAAGGATCTGGGTGTACTTGTAAATCATAAACGAAATTTCAGCATGCAGTGTCAATCAGCTGCTTCAAAGGCCAGCAGGATATTGTCGTGTATCAAAAGAGGCATGGACTCGCGGGACAGGGATGTAATATTACCACTTTACAAAGCATTAGTGAGGCCTCATCTAGAATATGCAGTCCAGTTCTGGGCTCCAGTTCATAGAAAGGATGCCCTGGAGTTGGAAAAAATACAAAGAAGAGCAACGAAGCTAATAAGGGGCATGGAGAATCTAAGTTATGAGGAAAGATTAAAAGAACTAAACCTATTTAGCCTTGAGAAAAGACGACTAAGGGGGGACATGATTAACTTCTATAAATATATGAATGGCGCATACAAAAAATATGGTGAAATCCTGTTCCATGTAAAACCCCCTCAAAAAACAAGGGGGCACTCCCTCCGTCTGGAGAAAAAAAGGTTCAACCTGCAGAGGCGACAAGCCTTCTTTACTGTGAGAACTGTGAATCTATGGAATAGCCGACCGCAGGAGCCTTCACAGCAGGGACAGTAGACACCGCAGGAGCCGTCACAGCAGGGACAGTAGATGGCTTTAAAAAAGGCTTAGATAATTTCCTAGAACAAAAAAATATTAACTACTATGTGTAGAAATTTTTTACTACCCCTTTCCTATCCCACTTCCCCTTTCCCATCCCTTGGTTGAACTTGATGGACATGTGTCTTTTTTCAACCGTACAAACTATGTAACTATGTAACTATTTCAGCTTGTGCTATCAGTAATAGAATGAGAGCACCAAAATGAAGACTGAGATTGCAGAAGTTAGTAGAGCTGGGTGTAGTAGGCGGAGCAAGTGCACTGCTGCATGCACATTGCATGCTGGGACTAGAGCAGTGCATGCAGGGAGGAGAAACACAGGAAGAGAAGAGGAATGAACTTACTGAGCAAAACAAACCTCTCAAGGTAAACAATAGGGAGTAATGTTACTAAAACCATTTATTATCAAGAAAAAGCTAGTCAGAGCGCACTGATATATTAATAGAGGAACATTGCATTGATTTAAAAAAAAAAAAAAGGATTGGAAAACCCCTTTAAGGACGGCAGAAATGTTTTCGTTTTTGCATCGCAGCGTTCCGAGATCTCACGTGTACGGCCAGCTTAACGAGTAACGCCAACACAACGTACCTGCGTTTTGCGGTGTGACTACTGATCGGTAGAGATGAGGCCTCCCGTGAAACCGGCAACAGCGCGTTTCTGCAGAATATATTGGGAAGGGTCGAATGTCTCCGGACTCCCCTACTGGGCAGACCATTTCCTTACCTATGCTGATATCTGTATTCATGCTCTCCTCTTTGCACTGTTTTCCACCATCAAAATACATCTCATCTTCCTCTATAGCTTCGACTTTAATAACGAAGAGGTCGTTATCCTAAGAGACGAGACAAAAATACCCGATAAGCAGACAAAATAAGACCCATCCAGCTCATCTACAGGTCATAGAGGGTAGATCTACTTTGACATTGTGAGAAACGTCGGCGTCATCGACACGGGGGCCATTGTTTTCCCAATCTTCAATATAACAAGGGCTGGGACAGCTCTCCGGTGTAGCTCTTTTATAGGGCTTATCTGCAAGAGACATACAGACTGCAAAGTAAAGACGGACGAGTATCTAGCAGTCGAACCTCATCTCTTCTTTACAACCAATGAAAGTCTCTTACCCGAGGGGGGGAGGGGCTTGCGAGTCTTCGTCACGACGTCCTTGTCTACATCCTCGTGTCCTCCTAAACAAGCTCTTCCCTGCATAAAAAAAAAAAAGTCATGACGTCGAAGATCTCATAGGAACCGGATACCCACAATCCTGTCCAGGCAGTGTCACCTCTCCAGTCAGCAGCTCGATGATCTTGTTGGTGAGTTCTAGGATCTTCTTCTCATTGTCCCGCTCACATATTCGGTTAGGCAGGAGCTCCGTGATGGGGTTCTGTGTCCTGCTCCCATCTCCTGGCGCACAAGAACGGCTGCTGGTCGTCACACTGTCACCAGATTTCGTCTTCACTACTGTGTAATCCTGTGCATCGAAAGAAGGTCTGAAAACGGCTGTACACCTTCCCAGACTCCATCCCGCCATATTCCTGTGTTAGGTCACCCCTCATCTCAATTCAAAGAATCCCTCACCTCTCCAGTCAGCAGGTAGATGATCTCCATGGTCAGGTTTAATATACTCTTGGTCATCTCATTTTCGTCCTTGTCCATCCTCAGTGGGTCAGTTGGGGAGGGGACACTGGTCGTATGGAGAGGAGCTGAGCAGGGAGGATGCTGTTATGAAGGAACAGGTAAAATAATGATCTAAGTAGATTTTCTCTCTAATTGGAATATTCTAAATTAGATTTCCATTCATTTAATGTCCCTGAGCAGATAGAAGAAATTCCATCATAAATTACTTAGTAGACTTGGGCTCTATGAACATCTGCGTTACGTTTAGAACGGAAACCGCAACGCGGAGCCAGATCAGTCGTACGATGGATACCACCGGAAGCCCACAGACCCCATTGACTTATATGGTGTCCGGCATCTTGAAGGGAAGATTCTGATCCATGACGGGCATTTACATCACGGGAACGTGGGCCTTCGCGCACTGCGGCAAACATTTATATCACAGTGACGACGTGGGCTCAGAAGCGGAGCCTGCACCATCAGTAACACCCTGCTGCAACGGCCAGCTCTGATCCCGGCCGCTTAACCCCTTAGATGCTGCTGTCCATCGAGACTGCGTCATCTAAGCAGTTAGACAGAGGGACAGGGCTCCCTTTGTCGCCCCATCGCACCCCTCCACGACGCGATTGTGGGGTGCCTAACAATGGCCCTGAGGACTGCCATCTTACTACACCTATTAGGCTCTGTAGGATGCCCGTCAACATTAAGTTGCAGTCACATTCAGCAGAAATTTCTGCGACTGAAAATAGAATTAGTTCTAGAGACGCCACATGACGGACCGACGTCTCACAGCCGCATGGGACCCATGCCGCACTCCTAGATGGAGTGTATGCCCTGGGGAATCGGCTAGAAGGTCAAAAGTAGTCCGAAGCCGCCATTTTGTTTAGTCAGCGTAACCCTCAAAAAGGCAAAGGAGACCAAAAGCCAGAAGCAGCTTAGGTTGGAAAAAGGGACCACAATTGACCTGTGCTGCTTGTCGAGAAGAAATAATTTAGAAAAATAACAAGACGAGAGGCCGAAGCCCTGAAGAAAGATACCGGTCTGTCATGCCCCATGGGGACCGGACTAAAACTGATGGAGTTAGAATGGGGAGGGTCTTTTAACCTCTCTGTCTTAGGACGTGGGGGTCAACCTCCTGTGGTGCCGTCATGCAGGACGACTGGAAGGAAGTCTCCATTCACCTGAATAGGACTTGTAGACATCCACGCGCTTACGGCAGAAACAACCACATTCAGGCGAACGGAACCGATTGAAAATTTTTGCTGCATGTGACTGCAGACTGACAGGCAAAATACTAAGCAATACCGGCAATTCGGAGTCTCATAGACTTACATAGAGGGACTGGCATCCGGTCCGCACACATGACGCCGTGTAAATCGGCGCGTCAATTTAGAGATCACGTGACCACACGGGGAGGCAAACGGAGTCTATGTATTGAGAGCTGGACGAGGAAATAAATATCATATATACACGTGGACAAGATACAAACGGGAAAAAGCAATAAAAAAAACTTCATTGGTGGGAGTCCGGCTTTAATAAATGATTTTCTTTATATTGATACGTTTTTATCACTACGATCACCGTACGGAACTTCACAACTTTTAACCTCTGCAAATACCGTTTTCTATCAGAAATACAAATAGATATTTAGAAATAAATGAGTGAACGGTGCATCTTTGTAATTACATCTTATTAACCCGTTAGTAACCGCCAATACGCCTTTTCACAGCGCTGCGTCGGAATAAATAAACAGAGCAGGGAGCCATTAAATGTCCCTGCTCTCCGCTACCAGGGGTATTATGAGGGCTGCGGGCGTCCCTGCTCGAACGGGTGAGAGCAATATCAGTATCGATCTCGCCCGTTTAACCCCTCAGATGCATCGTTCAATTGCGAGTGCTGCATCAGAGTGGTTTTGGAGAGGGGGAGGGAGGGCGCTCCTCTCATCCCACCGGCACCCGGCGATAAGATCACTGAGTGTCTGTGTCTCCGAAGGCAGCCGGGGTCCTAGAGGGTGCTGGACCGGTTTACACAGAACTATTGCCGTGTATTATAAATGTGATCGGAGGATCGCATAGTGACGTCCCCTAGTGGGACTAGTAAAAAAAGGAACAAAAAAGGTCTACTTAAAAAAAAAAAATAAAAAAAAATTTAAAACCACACTTTTTCCCCTTACAAATTGCTTTACTATTAAAAAATGAAATAAAGTAAAAAAAATGACACGTATTTGTTATCACCGCATCCATAACGACCCCGACTATAAAGATATTACATTACTTAACCCGCACGGTGAACGCCGTAAAAAATTACAGTGGAGGAAATAAGTATTTGATCCCTTGCTGATTTTGTAAGTTTGCCCACTGTCAAAGTCATGAACAGTCTAGAATTTTTAGGCTAGGTTAATTTTACCAGTGAGAGATAGATTATATATAAAAAAAAAAAAAAAATCACATAGTCAAAATGATCTATATTTATTTGCATTGTGCACAGAGAAATAAGTATGTGACCCCCTACCAACCATTAAGAGTTCAGCCTCCTCCAGACCAGTTACTGCTCCAAATCACCTTGGTGCCTGCATTATAGACAGCTCTTACATGGTCACCTGTATAAAAGACTCCTGTCCACAGACTCAATGATCAGTCTGACTCTAACCTCTACAACATGGGCAAGACCAAAGAGCTTTCTAAGGATGTCAGGGACAAGATCATAGACCTGCACAAGGCTGGAATGGGCTACAAAACCATAAGTAAGACGCTGGGTGAGAAGGAGACAACTGTTGGTGCAATAGTAAGAAAATGGAAGACATACAAAATGACTGTCAATCGACATTGATCTGGGGCTCCATGCAAAATCTCACCTCGTGGGGTATCCTTGATCCTGAGGAAGGTGAGAGCTCAGCCGAAAACTACACGGGGGAACTTGTTAATGATCTCAAGTCAGCTGGGACCACAGTCACCAAGAAAACCATTGGTAACACATTACGCCGTAATGGATTAAAATCCTGCAGTGCCCGCAAGGTCCCCCTGCTCAAGAAGGCACATGTACAGGCCCGTCTGAAGTTTGCAAATGAACATCTGGATGATTCTGAGGGTGATTGGGAGAAGGTGCAGTGGTCAGATGAGACTAAAATTGAGCTCTTTGGCATTAACTCAACTCGCCGTGTTTGGAAGAAGAGAAATGCTGCCTATGACACAAAGAACACCGTCCCCACTGTCAAGCATGGAGGTGGAAACATTATGTTTTGGGGGTGTTTCTCTGCTAAGGGCACAGGACTACTTCACCGCATCAATGGGAGAATGGATGGAGCCATGTACCGTCAAATCCTGAGTGACAACCTCCTTCCCTCCACCAGGACATTAAAAATGGCTCGTGGCTGGGTCTCCCAGCACGACAATGACCCGAAACATACAGCCAAGGCAACAAAGGAGTGGCTCAAAAAGAAGCACATTAAGGTCATGGAGTGGCCTAGCCAGTCTCCAGACCTTAATCCCATCGAAAACTTATGGAGGGAGCTGAAGATCCGAGTTGCCAAGCGACAGCCTCGAAATCTTAATGATTTACAGATGATCTGCAAAGAGGAGTGGGCCAAAATTCGATCTAACATGTGTGCAAACCTCATCATCAACTACTAAAAACGTCTGACTGCTGTGCGTGCCAACAAGGGTTTTGCCACCAAGTATTAAGTCTTGTTTGCCAAAGGGATCAAATACTTATTTCTCTGTGCACAATGCAAATAAATATATATCATTTTGACAATGTGATTTTTTTTTTTAAATTTTATATAATCTATCTCTCACTGGTAAAATTAACCTAGCCTAAAAATTCTAGACTGTTCATGACTTTGACAGTGGGCAAACTTACAAAATCAGCAAGGGATCAAATACTTATTTCCTTCACTGTATATAAAAAACAATGGAAAAATTGCTGTTTTCTGTGAATCCTGACTTGAAAAATTTTTGATAAAAAGTGATCAAAAAGTCGCATCTACTCCAAACTGGTACCAATAAAAACTACAAGTCGTCCCGCAAAAAAAAAACAAAACCCTCATACAATCGCATGGTTGGAACAATAAAAAAAAGTTACGGCTCTTTAACCCCTTAACGCTCAGCGGCGTAATATTCTGTCGTGCTAACTGTATCGTTAGCGCTCAGCGACGGACTATTACGTCGCGGGAGTAACGGCCATTTCGGCCGTCCTCCCGACACATACAGGAGCTGTGACAGCTGCTGTCTCGTACAGCAGGGACCGATCGCTGTGTCCCCGCTGATTAACCCCTTAAAAGCCGTGTTCAATAGCGATCACGGCTTTTTAGGGGTTAAGCTACAATCGCCAGCCTGCTACACGATAGCGGCCGGCGATGGTGACTATGGCAACCGGACACCAAACAATGGCGTCCAGCTATGCCATCGACGGAAGCCTAGTGGGTCCTGACAAAGTCAGGACCCACTGTGCTTGCTGTCAGTTCTAATACACTGCACTACACATGTAGTGCAGTGTATTAGAATAGCGATCAGGGCCTCCTGCCCTCAAGTCCCCTAGTGGGAGAAAGTAATAAAGTAAAGAAAACAGTAAAAAAAAGATGTGTAGAAATAAGAAAATAAAAGTTTTAAAAGTAATAAAAGTAAAAATCCCCCTTTTCCCTTATCAGTCCTTTATTATTAATAAAAATCTATAAACAAACATATAAACTATATATAATTGGTATCGCCGCGTCCGTAACGGCCTGAACTACAAAGTTATTTCGTTATTTATCCCGCGCGGTGAACGCCGTAAAAGAAAATAAATGACAATCACAATTGTTTGGTCACTTCACCTCCCAAAAAATGGAATAAAAAGAGATGAAAAAGTCGCTTGTACCTAAAAATGGTCCTGATGGAAACGACAGTTCGTTACGCAAAAAATAAGTCCTCGCACGGCTTTATTGATGGAAAAATAAAAATGTTCTGGCTCTTAGAATAAGGCAACACAAAAAGTGAATGATTGTTTACAAAACGTATTTTATTGTGCAAACGCCATAAGACATAAAAAAAAAAAGCTATAAACATCTGGTATCGCCGTAATCGTATCGCCACGCAGAATAAAGTGAATATGTCATTTATAGCGCACGGTGAACGCTGTAAAAAAAATTGAATAAAAAAAGTACAATTGCTGTTTTTTAGTCACCACGCCACCTAAAAATAGAATAAAAACTGATCAAAAAGTCACATGCACCCCAAGAAAACTACAATGGATTCCTCAAGGGGTCTAGTTTCCAAAACAGGGTCACTTTTGGGGGGTTTCCACTGTTTTGGCACCACAAGACCTCTTCAAACCGGACATGGTGCCTAATAAAAAGGAGGCCTCAAAATCCACTAGGCGCTCCTTTGCTTCGGAGGCCGGCGCTTCAGTCCATTACCGCCCGAGGGCCACGTGTGGGATATTTCTCTAAACTGCAGAATCTGGGCAATAAATATTGAGTTGCGTTTCACTGATAAAACCTTTTGTGTTATAAAAAAAATGGTATAAAAAGGATTTTCTGACAAAAATAAAATATGTAAATGTCACCTCTACTTTGCTCTAAATTCCTGTGAAACACCTAAAGGGTTCATAAACTTTCTAAATGCTGTTGTGAATACTTTGAGTGGTCTAGTTTCTAAAATGGGGTGTTTGATAGGGGTTTCTAATATATGGGCCCCTCAAAGCAACTTCAGAACTGAGCTGGAACCTAAAAAATAAATAAAAATAAGGCAATACTTCGCTTCTTACATTATACTGATAATGAGCCGTGCCCACCCCGAGATGACCCCAGTTTTGACCGTTTGTATAAACGGAGACCCCTATTAGACCGTTTCAGTGCCCGGTTTTCCCAGCATTCACCCCCGAGAAGTGTATTTCTACTGATGAGTTCTTGGTAGATTTTAAAGGGATTGTTCAATTCCGCGAGTACCTGCCGGGTAGGAGGGCAAGGTATGGCGTGAAGATGTATAAGCTGTGAGAGTGCATCAGGGTATACCTACAAATTTAGGATATATGAAGGGAAGGACACCAGTATTCAGCCCCCAGAATGCCCCCCCTTACTGGGAGTTAATGCAAAAATTGTGTGGGATTTGGTGCACCCACTGCTGGACCAGGGTCACCACCTCTACCTGGGTAATTTTTATACCAGCGTCCCAGTCTTCAGGTCCCTCGCTGCCAGAAGTCCTGCGGCATGCGGCACTGCTAGAATCTGAGAGGCCTCCCTAAGACTCTGCAGGGCAAACACTCAGAAGGGGTGAGAGCCGGGCACATTCTAGCAGCAACATATTGTGTGTCAAGTACAAGACAAGAGAGATGCCACACCAGTACCCATGTACCTGTACAAGGTACCAGTACAGAGACCCCCAAACCAGACTGCATCCTGTACTACAATAGGTACATGGGAGGGGTGGACTTGTCAGATCCGGAGACCCTGCAGCGCCATGCGGTGTGGTATAAGAAGCTGGCCGGGCACATCATACAGATGGCATTGTACAATGTGTACGTGCTACATCGATGTACAGGCCAGAGGGGAACTTTCCTGGAATTTCAAGAGGTGATTATCAAGAAACTAATTTTTAGGGACCAAGAAGTCAAAAGAGGTGCAAAGTCTGCTATAAGAGGGAGATAAGGGATGACAATATATCAATGTGACACGTGTCCTGAAAAACTAAGGCTCCGTATGAAAGAGTGCTTCAAAATGTATCATACATCCCTTGATTTTTAATCTACCCCAGTTTTACTTACCCTGATGCCCTCCGCACATCTTATCCCCCTCATCTTTCCCTTCTGAGCCCTGCTGCGTGCCTAGGCAGCTGATAACAGCCACATGTAGGGTATTGCCATACCCGGGAGAACCCACATTACAGTTTATGGGGTGTATGTCTCCGGTCAAAATGCTCACTTACACCTCTATATGAATGCCTTAAGGGGTGTAGTTTTTAAAACGGGATCACTTCTTGGGGGTTTCAACTGTACTGGTACCTCAGGGAATTCTGCATACATGACTTAGAACCAGAAAATCCCCAGTAGGCCAAATGATGGTCCTTTCGTTCTGAGCCCTCCCATGGGCCCAAACGTCAGTTTATCACCACAAATGGGGTACTGCCACATTCAAGACAAATTGGGCAACAGAATGGGGTATTTTATTTCTTGTGAAAATAAGAAATTTTCAGCCAAAACTACATATTATTGGAAAAAATTTACTTTGTTTTAATTCCCAGCCCAATTCAAATAAGTTCTGTGAAAAAACTATGGGGTCAAAATGGTAACAACACCCATAAATGAATTCCTTGAGGGGTGTAGTTTCCAAAATTGGGTCACTTCGGGTGGGTTTCCATTGCTTTGATACCTCTGGGGCTCTGCAAATGCGACATGGCACCCAAAAACCAATCCAGCAAAATCTGGACTCCAAAGAACACACAGCGCTCCTTCCCTACTGTGGCCTCCCATGGGCCCAAACGGCAGTTTATTGCCACAAATGGGGTATTGCTGCACTCAGGAGAAATTGGGCAACAAAATGGGGTATTTTGTTCCCTGTGAAACGAAGAAATTTTGATCACAAATTACATCTTGTTGGAAAAAATTTCATTTTTTTAATTTCACAGCCCAATTCAAATAGGTGCTGTGAAAAAACTGTGCGGTCAAAATGATAACAACAACCATAAATGAATTCCTTGAGGGGTGCCGTTTCCAAAATGGGGTCACTATTGGGGGATTCCTACTGTTTTGACACCTCAACACCTCGTCAAACCTGGCATGCTGCCTAAAATATATTCTAATAAAAAAGAGGCCTCAAAATCCTCTAGGTGCTTCTTTGCTTCTGGGGCTTGTGTTTTAGTCCACGAGCGCACTAGAGCCACATGTGGGACATTTCTAAAAACTGCAGAATCTGGACAATACATATTTGGTAGTATTTCTCTGGTAAAACCTTCCGTGTTACAGAAAAAAAATTGAATAAAATTGAAATTCAGCAAGAAAAATGAAATTTGCAAATTTCACCTCCACTTTGCTTTAATTCCTGTGAAATGCCTGAAGGGTTAAATAAACTTTCTAAATGCTGTTTTGAATACTCTGAGGGGTCTAGTTTTTAAAATGGGGTGTTTTATGGGGGTTTCTAATACATAGGCCCCACAAAGCCACTTCAGAACCGAACAGGTACCTAAAAAAAAGGCTTTTGAAATTTTCTTAAAAATATGAGAAATTGCTGTTTATGTTCTAAGCCTTGTAACGTCCAAGAAAAATAAAAGAATGTTCAAAAAACGATGCCAATCTAAAGTAGACATATGGGAAATGTGAACTAGTAACTATTTTGGGGGGTATAACCGTCTGTTTTACAAGCAGATGCATTTAAATTCTGAAAAATGCTATTTTTTCAAAATTTTCTCTACATTTTGCAATTTTTCACCAATAAACACTGAATATATCGACCAAATTTTACCACGAACATAAAGCAAAATGTGTCACGAGAAAACAATCTCAGAATCGCTTGTATAGGTTTAAGCATTCCGACGTTATTACCACATAAAGTGAAATATGTCAGATTTGAAAAATGGGCTCTGAGCCTTAACAGGTTCCCGACTGCTGGCTGTATTTATACGGCCAGCGGTCAGGGTCTCTGAAGTCCGCCGTATAGACTAATTACGGCGACACTTCAGAGACTGTGCACGCGCGATCGCGTGCACACAGCTCTATGCCCTGGCTGTTGCTAACAGCCATGGGCACTGGGCAGAATGTCAGGGGCCAATCTTTTGGCCCTTGAACATGTGATCGCTGTGACAACCAATCACAGCGATCACATGCATTTGTACGTATAAAACAGTGTGCACGCGATCGCGTGCACACAGCCCTGTACCCACGCTGTTACCAACAGCTCTGGGCACTGGGCAGAGTATCAGGGACCAATCTGATGGTCCCTGAACATGTGGTCGCTGTGAAAACCTATCACAGCGAGCACATTTGTTTTATTTTTACTTTTCTGGCAGTGAATCTCCTGCCTCTTTTCTTCTCCTCACACATTGTTTCAGTTTGAGGAGAAGAAGAGACTCGAGAGAATCTGCCAGAAGATTACAGTTACACAAAAAATACAGTTACACTATAAAACATTCTCTGTATAGATAGATTTCTATCTATCTATACAATCTATCTATCTATCTCATATCCATCTATCTATCTATCTATCTCATATCTATCTATATATCTATCTATCTATCTATCTATCTATCTATCTATCTATCTATCTATCTATCTATATATCTATCTATCTCATATCCATCTATCTATCTATCTATCTATCTCATATCCATCTATCTATCTATCTATCTATCTATCTCATATCTATCTATCTATCTATCTATCTCTCTCATATCTATCTCTCTATCTATCTCATATCTACCTATCTATCTATCTATCTCATATCTATCTAATATCTATCTATCTCATATCTATCTATCTATCCCATATCTATCTATCTATCTATCTCATATCTATCTATCTATCTCTCATATCTACCTATCTATCTATCTCATATCTATCTATCTATCTATCTAATATCTATCTATCTATCTATCTCATATCTATCTATCTATCTATCTATCTATCTATCTAATATCTATCTATCTATCTATCTCATATCTATCTATCTATCTATCTATCTATCTATCTATCTATCTATCTATCTATCTATCTATCTATCTATCTATCTAATATCTATCTATCTATCTATCTATCTCATATCTATCTATCTATCTCATATCCATCTATCTATCCCATATCTATCTATCTATCTATCTATCTCATATCTACCTATCTATCTATCTATCTCATATCTATCTATCTATCTAATATCTATCTATCTCATATCTATCTATCCCATATCTATCTATCTATCTATCTATCTATCTCATATCTATCTATCTATACAATCTATCTATCTATCTCATATCCATCTATCTATCTATCTATCTATCTCATATCCATCTATCTATCAATCTATCTATCTATCTCATATCCATCTATCTATCTATCTCATATCTATCTCTCATATCTACCTATCTATCTATCTATCTCATATCTATCTATCTAATATCTATCTCTCTATCTATCTCATATCTATCTATCTATCTATCTATCTATCTCATATCTATCTCATATCTATCTATCTATCTATCTATCTATCTCATATCTATCTATCTATCTATCTATCTATCTATCTATCTCATATCTATCTCATATCTATCTATCTATCTATCTATCTATCTATCTCATATCTACCTATCTATCTATCTATCTATCTCATATCTACCTATCTATCTATCTCATATCTATCTATCTATCTCATATCTATCTATCTATCTATCTATCTATCTATCTATCTATCTATCTATCTATCTATCTATCTATCTGTCTGTCTATCTATCTATCTAATCTATCTTTTTTTCTATCTACCTTTCTTTCTTTTATTCTATTAGAATAGGCAGGTAGGGAGTATATAATTATATATATATCCACATATATATATAGCAATAGCGGTTTATTTTTTTGTTAGCGGTAGTGTAGATCTATATACCAGTTAGTTTGTGTGTTTTATTAAAAAAAAAAAAATGGCGAGGAAGTTGTTTAGCGCCGAGGAGGCATACGCCATGCTGTGGTCTGAGTCGGAGACCGCATCAGAGATGGCGTCAGAGATGGAACCTGTTGTAGGCAGGGATGATGATCGCGTCACTTCAGGTTCATCTTCAGGGGACGTTGTCCCTGATGCAGTAGAAACTGCAGAACATGAAAGCGCAGGGCCAAGTAGTGCTGTAGCACGGGACAGCCTGGTCCCTCCAGTCCAGGCTCTTGTATGGGCCCTGCCCCATCTTTTGGGCCTAGAATCCACGGATTTACTGCCACTCCTGGCATAACTGTGGACAATACAAATTTTGTCCAAATGGATTACTTCCGTTTATTTATAACGGACGACATCCTAAATCAGATTGTCCACAAAACAAATTTATATGCCACTCAATATATAAGGCAGAAACCTTCATCCACCCATGCCAGAGATTGGACGCCCACCAATTTGCAGGAATTCAAAATTTTTGGGGGGCTCACCCTAAATATGGGTATTGTCAAAAATCCCTCCATTAGGTCTTACTGGTCAACAAGACCCGCCCAAGCCACCCCAGTGTATTCTGCAGTAACGCCCAGGTCTCGTTATGAGACAATAATGAGGTTCCTCCACTTCAATGACAACGCACAGGCCCCCCCCAAGTACCGATGCAAACCGGGATCGGTTGTTCAAAATAAGACCGCTAATAAATTACCTGAATAATTTATTTCTGCAACTCTACACCCCTGAGCAGAATGTAAGCGTGGACGAATCCCTCCTCAACTTCCATGGAAGACTTCGCTTTCGCCAATATCTACCTTCTAAAATTGCAAGATATGGTGCTAAGCTTTATAAATTGTGTGAAAGCGGGTCAGGATATACCAGCGCCTCCAGATTGTATGAAGGGCGGGACCGCTCAATGTTCCTGGATGCCCCCCTGATCTTTCCACCAGCAGTAAGATCGTGTGGGAGATAATGCAGCCGCTGCTTCACCAGGGGTACCACCTGTACTGCCATCCTTTTTATTCCAGTGTGCCCCCGTTTAGGCATTTGCATGCTGCAAGGACCGGGCATGTGGTACAATGCGCAAAAACAGAATTGGTTTTCCGCAGCAATTAGTGGGGAAGCGCATGGTAAAGGGGGACTCCTGCG
Organism: Rhinoderma darwinii; assembly: GCF_050947455.1. NCBI lineage: Eukaryota > Metazoa > Chordata > Amphibia > Anura > Rhinodermatidae > Rhinoderma > Rhinoderma darwinii. The sequence goes on along the minus strand of NC_134697.1, from coordinate 98,773,832 downwards.
CTGACGCATCTGAGGAATTGCTGGCGGTCAAGTTCAGGGATCACAAAGACGTGTATGTGCCAAGCACGATTCATACCGCAGGAACAGCGGCAGTGAGGGAAAGAGGGGCAACATCGGACAAGTACCGACCAGGGAGTGAGCGTGTCCGAATATAACAAGTACACGGGGGGGGGATTTAAGCGACCGGGTTTTACAGCTCTATTTAGTAAAACACAAAACTAAAACTTGGTACAAAAAAGTGGCCATTTATCTTCTGCAGGCGACAAATCCACAACTCATTTGTGCTCTATAATAAAAACAGAGGCAGAGACACATATTGGGATTTCCAGGAGAAAATTACTGAAGGCCTCATATTTGATGTTCAGGACACCCGAGATGCCCCCAGTCTGAGGATGTCACGCGACCGACTGAAAGACACTTCATCACTCGCATTCCCCCAACACCAACCAGAAGCGACCCCCAGAAAAAGTGCCGCGTCTGCAGAAAAGACGGGCACCGCAGAGATTCCCGATATTTATGTCCCTCACAACCAGGCCCGTGCAGTCACCCATGTTTAGAAAATACCATAATGTTCTGAATTATTCGATTTGAGTTAATTAGTTGAAAATATATTTGCCCTACATTACTTTTTTATTTTTCCGATGATTTTACTCCAAGGGTGAGGGAGGGAATGGGGGGTGGGGGTGAGGGAGGGAATGGGGGGTGGGGGAGGGAATGGGGGGTGGGGGTGAGGGAGGGAATGGGGGGTGAGGGAGGGAATGGGGGGTGGGGGGTGAGGGAGGGAATGGGGGGTGAGGGAGGGAATGGGGGGTGGGGGTGAGAGAGGGAATGGGGGGGTGGGGTGAGAGAGGGAATGGGGTGTGGGGTGAGGGAGGGAGGGGAGGGGTGGGGGGAGGTCATGTTTGATGTTTTCTAAAGTTCATCTGCTGGAGAGCTCCACTTGCATAAACCTGCAATTTCTTATTTTAGGAAACCCCAAAAAATTCATTCCCATCATACCCCTAGATGAATATTTTGGACGTGTTATAGAAACTCTGCTGAGATTTGTGAAATAATCTTCTTCTATCGTCCGCCGTCCTACATCTCCATGTGATAAATAAGGCCACATATGTGGTATCCCCGTGCACGGGAGAAGTGGCAGAATGTGAAAGGAGATGAATTTTGTCCGTGGTCTATACCGTGTGTGGAAAATGCTCAAGTAAACTGACGCATTTGCTAAATTCTTGAATTTTTTTCCAATTTTGCCCACTTTAGAGAAAAAAATAAAAATGATATATACTGAGAAATGGCACTAAAACAAAGCCCCGTCTGTCCTTTAAAAAGAGGGTAAAATTCAAAGATGAACTTTATTCACCTGCAGAGTTATAGTCATGTAAAGAAGCGCAGAGCAAAATTGTGAAATTTGCTCCGGTCATTTAGCTGTAAAACAGCCCAGTCCTTAACCGGTTAAAGAGGCCGTCACCAGATGATCCAACCCCGATCTCCTACTGCATGTGATCGGCGCTGCAATGTAGAGAACAGGAAATTTTTTTTATTTTTTTTTTAAACGATCGTTTTTGGCCAAGTTATGAGCAATTTTATATTTATGCAAATGAGCTTTTGGCAACTGGGCGTGTCTTGTGTTTGTAACTGGGCATGTCTTGTGTTTGTAACTGGGCGTGTCTTGTGTTTGTAACTGGGCGTGTCTTGTGTTTGTAACTGGGCGTGTCTTGTGTTTGTAACTGGGCGTGTCTTGTGTTTGTAACTGGGCGTGTCTTGTGTTTGTAACTGGGCGTGTCTTGTGTTTGTAACTGGGCGTGTCTTGTGTTTGTAACTGGGCGTGTCTTGTGTTTGTAACTGGGCGTGTCTTGTGTTTGTAACTGGGCGTGTCTTGTGTTTGTAACTGGGCGTGTCTTGTGTTTGTAACTGGGCGTGTCTTGTGTTTGTAACTGGGCGTGTCTTGTGTTTGTAACTGGGCGTGTCTTGTGTTTGTAACTGGGCGTGTATCTACATTACAGCGCTGATCACATTATGTAGGAGACAGGACACTTATAATTTGGTGACTGCGTCCTTAAGGGGTTAAATGTGGAGACGCAAGAACAAATAATTTGAAAAAAAAAAGTGTTTTTCCTGTGCAAAAGTCGTAAAAAAAACAAAAACAAAAAAAAAAAAAAAAATCGATACAATTTGGTATCGCTGCAATCACAACCACCCGGTGAATAAAGTAAAGCCTTATTCACACGAACGCTGCACAACTCGGACGTGAAAAACTGCAGTTTTTCACGTCCGAGGTGCATCCGCGCTCAGCGCTGCGGGACGCGATGTCCCACATCCCCCATAGTTGAGAGTGTATGGAGGGATGCGTGAAAAAAAAAACCCAGTGTGAAAAGGGTCTAAGATAACAAAACCCCTTCTACTGAACGGACAGAATTGGTATGAAGGCTGAGAGTTGTAGTACAAGGACTACTTTACCTGTTGTTGTGCAGTTCGATCTTCTCTCCCCAGTGACGGGTCTGGTACTTTTCCCGCTCTGAACACTACAAAATAAAACCCAAAGAACGTAAAAAACATCGGTAAAGAACCGGCAGAAATCACCGATCACACCCCAACACGGAGGAGGAGGCTCAAGGAAAGACGCCGTGCGCCGCCCGAGATCCGTGGAAAGACGGGACACGTTCGATCTTCCCCCGGATCGGAGAGTTTTCACAGACCCGATTCAGTGAATGGGTCCGTGAAAACGATCGGGCGCCACTGGGACGCCGTGAAAAACGGGCCGAATGGCACTCGGTCGTGTGCAAGAGCCCTAAATGGGTAACTAAACTTTCGACATGTGAAAAGTTCTGATCGGTGGGAGTCCGAGCACGGAGACCCCCATCGATCGCTGAAAAACGAAGCGGCAGAAGAGGTCGGATGGGCGCTGTGCCGCTTCGTTTCAGACCGTCTTTCCGCGGAGAGCCGAGCGAGCGGCGGACGGACTCATCGACTTTCTATAGAGCCCGGTCAGAAACGAAGCGGCACAGCGCTCTACCGCTTGGTATTAGCGATCAGCTTGGTATTAGCGATCAGCGGGGGTCCCAGGGCTCGGACCCCCACCGATCACAGCTTCTGACATGTCAGAAGTTTTTTGAGACTTTGGTGACCCTTTAATCCCTTGGTGTCGCAGGCAATTTTCGTTTTTCACATTCGAGGAGCCATACATTTTGCATTTTCCACATTGAACTTGTGAAAATTATTTTGTGGGGAGTTTATTGGAGATTACAGTGCGGAGACAACGACAGGTTAACGTTATTCTGCGGCTCGATACGAGGACGGCGATAACCAATTTATCATTTCTTTTTATTATTTTACTTAAACAGAAAAAAAAACGGTGCGTGTCGCCGTATTCTGAGCGCCAGAACTTTTTTATTTTCCCAACGACGCAGCGGCGTGAGGGTTTTTTTCTCGGCGCTACGTGCGAGTTTTTGATTACTTTGTATTCCATTAGTTTTGGGAGGCGAGTTTAATATTTTGAGGGGTTAAATTATCGGATATTTTACGAACGCAGCGACACAATTATGTTTATTTGTTTTTATTGCTTACAGTGTTTTTCGGGGTTTTTTTTCTTTTACTTTCTCGCCCCCTGCATCATGCGGTCTTTAGATCTACGTGTTCTCCCTGTATCTGTGCTCTACTGTTATGCCTTGATGGGGTGCGGATGGCACCTGGAGGCCTACAAAAGACATCTGGCTGTCATGGCAACCGATCATCACCCTGGAATATTGGGGACGGGGGCGGTCGGGGGACAGAGGGAGATCAGCAGACAAAAAAGTATTCACACAGAGAACTGACCTAATCCATGTAAATAATGGCTGTGTTTATACAGAGATCAGCGGCGCCACAAAGCCACTGCTCATCTCTTCCTCCTCCACCTATCACTACTGCAGGAAGTCCCAGCTGCTGCAGCACATCGTACACACCTCAAATGCCGCAAACCTTCATAACTGCGGTAACAGCTGCACAATAATGATCAGATACTCACCCGACCAACACCTGATGTGGAGCCGACTGACTGCAGGACCTGCGATGACGTCACCATCATGTGATCAGTCACGTGACGGGCGGAGCTAAACCATACAAATAATAATAGGGGCTGAAGGACCTGTGGTGACGTAAGGTGATCAGTCAATAACAGCCTGGACATGCTGAGAGTTGTAGTTCTCTCCTCTTATACCTCCTCCTGTAATGTCCTCTGATATCCCATAATAACAGCCTGGACATGCTGGGAGTTGTAGTTCTCTCCTCTTATACCTCCTCCTGTAATGTCCTCTGATATCCCATGATAACAGCCTGGACATGCTGGGAGTTGTAGTTCTCTCCTCTTATATCTCCTCCTGTAATGTCCTCTGATATCCCATAATAACATCCTGCACATGCTGGGAGTTGTAGTCCTCTCCTCTTATACCTCCTCCTGTAATGTCCTCTGATATCCCATAATAACAGCCTGGACATGCTGGGAGTTGTAGTTCTCTCCTCTTATACCTCCTCCTGTAATGTACTCTGATATCCCATAATAACAGCCTGGACATGCTGGGAGTTGTAGTTCTCTCCTCTTATACCTCCTCCTGTAATGTCCTCTGACATCACATAATAACAGCCAGGACATGCTGAGAGTTGTAGTTCTCTCCTCTTATACCTCCTCCTGTAATGTCCTCTGATATCCCATGATAACAGCCTGGACATGCTGGGAGTTGTAGTTCTCTCCTCTTATACCTCCTCCTGTAATGTCCTCTGATATCCCATGATAACAGTATGGACATGCTGGGAGTTGTAGTTCTCTCCTCTTATACCTCCTCCTGTAATGTACTCTGATATCCCATAATAACAGTCGACATGCTGGGAGTTCTAGTTCTCTCCTCTTATACCTCCCCCTGTAATGTCCTCTGATATCCCATAATAACAGTCCACATGCTGGGAGTTGTAGTCCTCTCCTCTTATACCTCCTCCTGTATTGTCCTCTAATATCCCATAATAACAGTCTGGACATGCTGGGAGTTGTAGTTCTCTCCTCTTATACCTCCTCCTGTAATGTCCTCTGATATCCCATAATAACAGTCTGGACATGCTGGGAGTTGTAGTTCTCTCCTCTTATACCTCCTCCTGTAATGTCCTCTGATATCCCATGATAACAGTATGGACATGCTGGGAGTTGTAGTTCTCTCCTCTTATACCTCCTCCTGTAATGTCCTCTGATATCCCATGATAACAGTATGGACATGCTGGGAGTTGTAGTTCTCTCCTCTTATACCTCCTCCTGTAATGTACTCTGATATCCCATAATAACAGCCTGGACATGCTGGGAGTTGTAGTTCTCTCCTCTTATACCTCCTCCTGTAATGTCCTCTGATATCCCATAATAACAGTCAACATGCTGGGAGTTGTAGTTCTCTCCTCTTATACCTCCTCCTGTAATGTCCTCTGATATCCCATAATAACAGCCTGGACATGCTGAGAGTTGTAGTTCTCTTCTCTTATACCTCTTCCTGTAATGTCCTCTGATATCCCATAATAACAGCCTGGGCATGCTGGGACTTGTAGTTCTCTCCTCTTATACCTCCTGTAATGTCCTCTGATATCCCATAATAACAGCCTGGACATGCTGGGAGTTGTAGTTCTCTCCTCTTATACCTCCTCCTGTAATGTCCTCTGATATCACATAATAACAGCCTGGACATGCTGGGAGTTGTAGTTCTCTCCTCTTATACCTCCTCCTGTAATGTACTCTGATATCCCATAATAACAGCCTGGACATGCTGGGAGTTGTAGTTCTCTCCTCTTATACCTCCTCCTGTAATGTCCTCTGATATCCCATAATAACAGCCTGGACATGCTGAGAGTTGTAGTTCTCTTCTCTTATACCTCCTCCTGTAATGTCCTCTCATATCCCATAATAACAGCCTGGACATGCTGGGAGTTGTAGTTCTCTCCTCTTATACCTCCTCCTGTAATGTCCTCTGATATCCCATAATAACATCCTGGACATGCTGAGAGTTGTAGTTCTCTCCTCTTATACCTCCTCCTGTAATGTCCTCTCATATCCCATAATAACAGCCTGGACATGCTGGGAGTTGTAGCCCTCTTCTCTTATACCTCCTCCTGTAATGTCCTCTGATATCCCATAATAACAGCCTGGACATGCTGAGAGTTGTAGTTCTCTTCTCTTATACCTCCTCCTGTAATGTCCTCTGATATCCCATAATAACATCCTGGACATGCTGAGAGTTGTAGTTCTCTCCTCTTATACCTCCTCCTGTAATGTCCTCTCATATCCCATAATAACAGCCTGGACATGCTGGGAGTTGTAGTTCTCTCCTCTTATACCTCCTCCTGTAATGTCCTCTGATATCCGATAATAGGAGCCTAGACATGCTGAGAGTTGTAGTTCTCTTCTCTTATACCTCCTCCTGTAATGTCCTCCGATATCCCATAATAACAGCCGGGACATGCTGGGAGTTGTAGTTCTTTCCTATTATACCTCCTCCTGTAATGTCCTCTCATATCCCATAATAACAGCCTGGACATGCTGGGAGTTGTAGTTTTCTCCTCTTATACCTCCTCCTGTAATGTCCTCTAATATCCCATAATAACAGCCTGGACATGCTGGGAGTTGTAGTTCTCTCCTCTTATACCTCCCCCTGTAATGTCCTCTGATATCCCATAATAGCAGCCTGGACATGCTGGGAGTTTTAGTTCTCTCATCTTATACCTCCTCCTGTAATGTCCTCTTATATCACATAATAACAGCCTGGACATGCTGGGAGTTGTAGTTCTCTCCTCTTATACCTCCTCCTGTAATGTCCTCTGATATCCCATAATAACAGCCTGGACATGCTGGGAGTTGTAGTTCTCTCCTCTTATACCTCCTCCTGTAATGTCCTCTCATATCCCATAATAACAGCCTGGACATGCTGGGAGTTGTAGTTCTCTCCTCTTATACCTCCTCCTGTAATGTCCTCTGATATCCCATAATAACAGCCTGGACATGCTGAGAGTTGTAGTTCTCTTCTCTTATACCTCCTCCTGTAATGTCCTCTGATATCCCATAATAACATCCTGGACATGCTGAGAGTTGTAGTTCTCTCCTCTTATACCTCCTCCTGTAATGTCCTCTCATATCCCATAATAACAGCCTGGACATGCTGGGAGTTGTAGTTCTCTCCTCTTATACCTCCTCCTGTAATGTCCTCTGATATCCGATAATAGGAGCCTAGACATGCTGAGAGTTGTAGTTCTCTTCTCTTATACCTCCTCCTGTAATGTCCTCCGATATCCCATAATAACAGCCGGGACATGCTGGGAGTTGTAGTTCTTTCCTATTATACCTCCTCCTGTAATGTCCTCTCATATCCCATAATAACAGCCTGGACATGCTGGGAGTTGTAGTTTTCTCCTCTTATACCTCCTCCTGTAATGTCCTCTAATATCCCATAATAACAGCCTGGACATGCTGGGAGTTGTAGTTCTCTCCTCTTATACCTCCCCCTGTAATGTCCTCTGATATCCCATAATAGCAGCCTGGACATGCTGGGAGTTTTAGTTCTCTCATCTTATACCTCCTCCTGTAATGTCCTCTTATATCACATAATAACAGCCTGGACATGCTGGGAGTTGTAGTTATCTCCTCTTATACCTCCTCCTGTAATGACCTCTGATATCCCATAATAACAGTCTGTACATGCTGGGAGTTGTAGTTCTCTCCTCTTATACTTCCTCCTGAAATGTCCTCTGATATCACATAATAACAGCCTGGACATGCTGGGAGTTGTAGTTCTCTCCGATTATACCTCTTCCTGTAATGACCTCTGATATCCCATAATAACAGCCTGCACATGCTGGGAGTTGTAGTCCTCTCCTCTTATACCTCCTCCTGTAATGTCCTCTGATATCCCATAATAACAGCCTGGTCATGCTGAGAGTTGTAGTTCTCTGATCTTATACCTCCTCCTGTAATGTCCTCTGATATCCCATAATAACAGCCTGGACATGCTGGGAGTTGTAGTTCTCTCCTCTTATACCTCCTCCTGTAATGTCCTCTGATATCCCATGATAACAGCCTGGACATGCTGGGAGTTGTAGTTCTCTCCTCTTATACCTCCTCCTGTAATGTCCTCTGATATCCCATAATAACAGCCTGGACATGCTGGGAGTTGTAGTTCTCTCCTCTTATACCTCCTCCTGTAATGTCCTCTGATATCCCATGATAACAGCCTGGACATGCTGGGAGTTGTAGTTCTCTCCTCTTATATCTCCTCCTGTAATGTCCTCTGATATCCCATAATAACATCCTGCACATGCTGGGAGTTGTAGTCCTCTCCTCTTATACCTCCTCCTGTAATGTCCTCTGATATCCCATAATAACAGCCTGGACATGCTGGGAGTTGTAGTTCTCTCCTCTTATACCTCCTCCTGTAATGTACTCTGATATCCCATAATAACAGCCTGGACATGCTGGGAGTTGTAGTTCTCTCCTCTTATACCTCCTCCTGTAATGTCCTCTGACATCACATAATAACAGCCAGGACATGCTGAGAGTTGTAGTTCTCTCCTCTTATACCTCCTCCTGTAATGTCCTCTGATATCCCATAATAACAGCCTGGACATGCTGGGAGTTGTAGTTCTCTCCTCTTATACCTCCTCCTGTAATGTCCTCTGATATCCCATGATAACAGTATGGACATGCTGGGAGTTGTAGTTCTCTCCTCTTATACCTCCTCCTGTAATGTACTCTGATATCCCATAATAACAGTCGACATCCTGGGAGTTGTAGTTCTCTCCTCTTATACCTCCCCCTGTAATGTCCTCTGATATCCCATAATAACAGTCCACATGCTGGGAGTTGTAGTTCTCTCCTCTTATACCTCCTCCTGTATTGTCCTCTGATATCCCATAATAACAGTCTGGACATGCTGGGAGTTGTAGTTCTCTACTCTCATACCTCCTCCTGTAATGTTCTCTGATATCCCATGATAACAGTCTGGACATGCTGGGAGTTGTAGTTCTCTCCTCTTATACCTCCTCCTGTAATGTCCTCTGATATCCCATAATAACAGTCTGGACATGCTGGGAGTTGTAGTTCTCTCCTCTTATACCTCCTCCTGTAATGTCCTCTGATATCCCATGATAACAGTATGGACATGCTGGGAGTTGTAGTTCTCTCCTCTTATACCTCCTCCTGTAATGTCCTCTGATATCCCATGATAACAGTATGGACATGCTGGGAGTTGTAGTTCTCTCCTCTTATACCTCCTCCTGTAATGTACTCTGATATCCCATAATAACAGCCTGGACATGCTGGGAGTTGTAGTTCTCTCCTCTTATACCTCCTCCTGTAATGTCCTCTGATATCCCATAATAACAGTCAACATGCTGGGAGTTGTAGTTCTCTCCTCTTATACCTCCTCCTGTAATGTCCTCTGATATCCCATAATAACAGCCTGGACATGCTGGGAGTTGTAGTTCTCTCCTCTTATACCTCCCCCTGTAATGTCCTCTGATATCCCATAATAGCAGCCTGGACATGCTGGGAGTTTTAGTTCTCTCATCTTATACCTCCTCCTGTAATGTCCTCTTATATCACATAATAACAGCCTGGACATGCTGGGAGTTGTAGTTCTCTCCTCTTATACCTCCTCCTGTAATGTCCTCTGATATCCCATAATAACAGCCTGGACATGCTGGGAGTTGTAGTTCTCTCCTCTTATACCTCCTCCTGTAATGTCCTCTCATATCCCATAATAACAGCCTGGACATGCTGGGAGTTGTAGTTCTCTCCTCTTATACCTCCTCCTGTAATGTCCTCTGATATCCCATAATAACAGCCTGGACATGCTGAGAGTTGTAGTTCTCTTCTCTTATACCTCCTCCTGTAATGTCCTCTGATATCCCATAATAACATCCTGGACATGCTGAGAGTTGTAGTTCTCTCCTCTTATACCTCCTCCTGTAATGTCCTCTCATATCCCATAATAACAGCCTGGACATGCTGGGAGTTGTAGTTCTCTCCTCTTATACCTCCTCCTGTAATGTCCTCTGATATCCGATAATAGGAGCCTAGACATGCTGAGAGTTGTAGTTCTCTTCTCTTATACCTCCTCCTGTAATGTCCTCCGATATCCCATAATAACAGCCGGGACATGCTGGGAGTTGTAGTTCTTTCCTATTATACCTCCTCCTGTAATGTCCTCTCATATCCCATAATAACAGCCTGGACATGCTGGGAGTTGTAGTTTTCTCCTCTTATACCTCCTCCTGTAATGTCCTCTAATATCCCATAATAACAGCCTGGACATGCTGGGAGTTGTAGTTCTCTCCTCTTATACCTCCCCCTGTAATGTCCTCTGATATCCCATAATAGCAGCCTGGACATGCTGGGAGTTTTAGTTCTCTCATCTTATACCTCCTCCTGTAATGTCCTCTTATATCACATAATAACAGCCTGGACATGCTGGGAGTTGTAGTTCTCTCCTCTTATACCTCCTCCTGTAATGTCCTCTGATATCCCATAATAACAGCCTGGACATGCTGAGAGTTGTAGTTCTCTCCTCTTATATCTCCTCCTGTAATGACCTCTGATATCCCATAATAACAGTCTGTACATGCTGGGAGTTGTAGTTCTCTCCTCTTATACTTCCTCCTGAAATGTCCTCTGATATCACATAATAACAGCCTGGACATGCTGGGAGTTGTAGTTCTCTCCGATTATACCTCTTCCTGTAATGACCTCTGATATCCCATAATAACAGCCTGCACATGCTGGGAGTTGTAGTCCTCTCCTCTTATACCTCCTCCTGTAATGTCCTCTGATATCCCATAATAACAGCCTGGTCATGCTGAGAGTTGTAGTTCTCTGATCTTATACCTCCTCCTGTAATGTCCTCTGATATCCCATAATAACAGTCAACATGCTGGGAGTTGTAGTTCTCTCCTCTTATACCTCCTCCTGTAATGTCCTCTGATATCCCATAATAACAGCCTGAACATGCTGGGAGTTGTAGTTCTCTCCGATTATACCTCCTCTTGTAATGTCCTCTGATATCCCATGATAACAGCCAGGACATGCTGAGAGTTGTAGTTCTCTCCTCTTATACCTCCTCCTGTAATGTCCTCTGATATCACATAATAACAGCCTGGACATGCTGGGAGTTGTAGTTCTCTCCTCTTATACCTCCTCCTGTAATGTCCTCTGATATCACATAATAACAGCCTGGACATGCTGGGAGTTGTAGTTCTCTCCTCTTATACCTCCTCCTGTAATGTACTCTGATATCCCATAATAACAGCCTGGACATGCTGGGAGTTGTAGTTCTCTCCTCTTATACCTCCTCCTGTAATGTCCTCTGATATCCCATAATAACAGCCTGGACATGCTGAGAGTTGTAGTTCTCTTCTCTTATACCTCCTCCTGTAATGTCCTCTGATATCCCATAATAACATCCTGGACATGCTGAGAGTTGTAGTTCTCTTCTCTTATACCTCCTCCTGTAATGTCCTCCGATATCCCATAATAACAGCCGGGACATGCTGGGAGTTGTAGTTCTTTCCTATTATACTTCCTCCTGAAATGTCCCCTGATATCACATAATAACAGCCTGGACATGCTGGGAGTTGTAGTTCTCTCCGATTATACCTCCTCTTGTAATGTCCTCTGATATCCCATGATAACAGCCAGGACATGCTGAGAGTTGTAGTTCTCTCCTCTTATACCTTCTCCTGTAATGTCCTCTGATATCCCATAATAACAGCCTGAACATGCTGGGAGTTGTAGTTCTTTCCTATTATACCTCCTCCTGTAATGTCCTCTCATATCCCATAATAACAGCCTGGACATGCTGGGAGTTGTAGTTTTCTCCTCTTATACCTCCTCCTGTAATGTCCTCTAATATCCCATAATAACAGCCTGGACATGCTGGGAGTTGTAGTTCTCTCCTCTTATACCTCCCCCTGTAATGTCCTCTGATATCCCATAATAGCAGCCTGGACATGCTGGGAGTTTTAGTTCTCTCATCTTATACCTCCTCCTGTAATGTCCTCTTATATCACATAATAACAGCCTGGACATGCTGGGAGTTGTAGTTCTCTCCTCTTATACCTCCTCCTGTAATGTCCTCTGATATCCCATAATAACAGCCTGGACATGCTGGGAGTTGTAGTTCTCTCCTCTTATACCTCCTCCTGTAATGTCCTCTCATATCCCATAATAACAGCCTGGACATGCTGGGAGTTGTAGTTCTCTCCTCTTATACCTCCTCCTGTAATGTCCTCTGATATCCCATAATAACAGCCTGGACATGCTGAGAGTTGTAGTTCTCTTCTCTTATACCTCCTCCTGTAATGTCCTCTGATATCCCATAATAACATCCTGGACATGCTGAGAGTTGTAGTTCTCTCCTCTTATACCTCCTCCTGTAATGTCCTCTCATATCCCATAATAACAGCCTGGACATGCTGGGAGTTGTAGTTCTCTCCTCTTATACCTCCTCCTGTAATGTCCTCTGATATCCGATAATAGGAGCCTAGACATGCTGAGAGTTGTAGTTCTCTTCTCTTATACCTCCTCCTGTAATGTCCTCCGATATCCCATAATAACAGCCGGGACATGCTGGGAGTTGTAGTTCTTTCCTATTATACCTCCTCCTGTAATGTCCTCTCATATCCCATAATAACAGCCTGGACATGCTGGGAGTTGTAGTTTTCTCCTCTTATACCTCCTCCTGTAATGTCCTCTAATATCCCATAATAACAGCCTGGACATGCTGGGAGTTGTAGTTCTCTCCTCTTATACCTCCCCCTGTAATGTCCTCTGATATCCCATAATAGCAGCCTGGACATGCTGGGAGTTTTAGTTCTCTCATCTTATACCTCCTCCTGTAATGTCCTCTTATATCACATAATAACAGCCTGGACATGCTGGGAGTTGTAGTTATCTCCTCTTATACCTCCTCCTGTAATGACCTCTGATATCCCATAATAACAGTCTGTACATGCTGGGAGTTGTAGTTCTCTCCTCTTATACTTCCTCCTGAAATGTCCTCTGATATCACATAATAACAGCCTGGACATGCTGGGAGTTGTAGTTCTCTCCGATTATACCTCTTCCTGTAATGACCTCTGATATCCCATAATAACAGCCTGCACATGCTGGGAGTTGTAGTCCTCTCCTCTTATACCTCCTCCTGTAATGTCCTCTGATATCCCATAATAACAGCCTGGTCATGCTGAGAGTTGTAGTTCTCTGATCTTATACCTCCTCCTGTAATGTCCTCTGATATCCCATAATAACAGCCTGGACATGCTGGGAGTTGTAGTTCTCTCCTCTTATACCTCCTCCTGTAATGTCCTCTGATATCCCATGATAACAGCCTGGACATGCTGGGAGTTGTAGTTCTCTCCTCTTATACCTCCTCCTGTAATGTCCTCTGATATCCCATAATAACAGCCTGGACATGCTGGGAGTTGTAGTTCTCTCCTCTTATACCTCCTCCTGTAATGTCCTCTGATATCCCATGATAACAGCCTGGACATGCTGGGAGTTGTAGTTCTCTCCTCTTATATCTCCTCCTGTAATGTCCTCTGATATCCCATAATAACATCCTGCACATTCTGGGAGTTGTAGTCCTCTCCTCTTATACCTCCTCCTGTAATGTCCTCTGATATCCCATAATAACAGCCTGGACATGCTGGGAGTTGTAGTTCTCTCCTCTTATACCTCCTCCTGTAATGTACTCTGATATCCCATAATAACAGCCTGGACATGCTGGGAGTTGTAGTTCTCTCCTCTTATACCTCCTCCTGTAATGTCCTCTGACATCACATAATAACATCCAGGACATGCTGAGAGTTGTAGTTCTCTCCTCTTATACCTCCTCCTGTAATGTCCTCTGATATCCCATAATAACAGCCTGGACATGCTGGGAGTTGTAGTTCTCTCCTCTTATACCTCCTCCTGTAATGTCCTCTGATATCCCATGATAACAGTATGGACATGCTGGGAGTTGTAGTTCTCTCCTCTTATACCTCCTCCTGTAATGTACTCTGATATCCCATAATAACAGTCGACATCCTGGGAGTTGTAGTTCTCTCCTCTTATACCTCCCCCTGTAATGTCCTCTGATATCCCATAATAACAGTCCACATGCTGGGAGTTGTAGTTCTCTCCTCTTATACCTCCTCCTGTATTGTCCTCTGATATCCCATAATAACAGTCTGGACATGCTGGGAGTTGTAGTTCTCTCCTCTTATACCTCCTCCTGTAATGTCCTCTGATATCCCATAATAACAGTCTGGACATGCTGGGAGTTGTAGTTCTCTCCTCTTATACCTCCTCCTGTAATGTCCTCTGATATCCCATGATAACAGTATGGACATGCTGGGAGTTGTAGTTCTCTCCTCTTATACCTCCTCCTGTAATGTCCTCTGATATCCCATGATAACAGTATGGACATGCTGGGAGTTGTAGTTCTCTCCTCTTATACCTCCTCCTGTAATGTACTCTGATATCCCATAATAACAGCCTGGACATGCTGGGAGTTGTAGTTCTCTCCTCTTATACCTCCTCCTGTAATGTCCTCTGATATCCCATAATAACAGTCAACATGCTGGGAGTTGTAGTTCTCTCCTCTTATACCTCCTCCTGTAATGTCCTCTGATATCCCATAATAACAGCCTGGAAATGCTGGGAGTTGTAGTTCTCTCCTCTTATACCTCCCCCTGTAATGTCCTCTGATATCCCATAATAGCAGCCTGGACATGCTGGGAGTTTTAGTTCTCTCATCTTATACCTCCTCCTGTAATGTCCTCTTATATCACATAATAACAGCCTGGACATGCTGGGAGTTGTAGTTCTCTCCTCTTATACCTCCTCCTGTAATGTCCTCTGATATCCCATAATAACAGCCTGGACATGCTGGGAGTTGTAGTTCTCTCCTCTTATACCTCCTCCTGTAATGTCCTCTCATATCCCATAATAACAGCCTGGACATGCTGGGAGTTGTAGTTCTCTCCTCTTATACCTCCTCCTGTAATGTCCTCTGATATCCCATAATAACAGCCTGGACATGCTGAGAGTTGTAGTTCTCTTCTCTTATACCTCCTCCTGTAATGTCCTCTGATATCCCATAATAACATCCTGGACATGCTGAGAGTTGTAGTTCTCTCCTCTTATACCTCCTCCTGTAATGTCCTCTCATATCCCATAATAACAGCCTGGACATGCTGGGAGTTGTAGTTCTCTCCTCTTATACCTCCTCCTGTAATGTCCTCTGATATCCGATAATAGGAGCCTAGACATGCTGAGAGTTGTAGTTCTCTTCTCTTATACCTCCTCCTGTAATGTCCTCCGATATCCCATAATAACAGCCGGGACATGCTGGGAGTTGTAGTTCTTTCCTATTATACCTCCTCCTGTAATGTCCTCTCATATCCCATAATAACAGCCTGGACATGCTGGGAGTTGTAGTTTTCTCCTCTTATACCTCCTCCTGTAATGTCCTCTAATATCCCATAATAACAGCCTGGACATGCTGGGAGTTGTAGTTCTCTCCTCTTATACCTCCCCCTGTAATGTCCTCTGATATCCCATAATAGCAGCCTGGACATGCTGGGAGTTTTAGTTCTCTCATCTTATACCTCCTCCTGTAATGTCCTCTTATATCACATAATAACAGCCTGGACATGCTGGGAGTTGTAGTTCTCTCCTCTTATACCTCCTCCTGTAATGTCCTCTGATATCCCATAATAACAGCCTGGACATGCTGAGAGTTGTAGTTCTCTCCTCTTATATCTCCTCCTGTAATGACCTCTGATATCCCATAATAACAGTCTGTACATGCTGGGAGTTGTAGTTCTCTCCTCTTATACTTCCTCCTGAAATGTCCTCTGATATCACATAATAACAGCCTGGACATGCTGGGAGTTGTAGTTCTCTCCGATTATACCTCTTCCTGTAATGACCTCTGATATCCCATAATAACAGCCTGCACATGCTGGGAGTTGTAGTCCTCTCCTCTTATACCTCCTCCTGTAATGTCCTCTGATATCCCATAATAACAGCCTGGTCATGCTGAGAGTTGTAGTTCTCTGATCTTATACCTCCTCCTGTAATGTCCTCTGATATCCCATAATAACAGTCAACATGCTGGGAGTTGTAGTTCTCTCCTCTTATACCTCCTCCTGTAATGTCCTCTGATATCCCATAATAACAGCCTGAACATGCTGGGAGTTGTAGTTCTCTCCGATTATACCTCCTCTTGTAATGTCCTCTGATATCCCATGATAACAGCCAGGACATGCTGAGAGTTGTAGTTCTCTCCTCTTATACCTCCTCCTGTAATGTCCTCTGATATCACATAATAACAGCCTGGACATGCTGGGAGTTGTAGTTCTCTCCTCTTATACCTCCTCCTGTAATGTCCTCTGATATCACATAATAACAGCCTGGACATGCTGGGAGTTGTAGTTCTCTCCTCTTATACCTCCTCCTGTAATGTACTCTGATATCCCATAATAACAGCCTGGACATGCTGGGAGTTGTAGTTCTCTCCTCTTATACCTCCTCCTGTAATGTCCTCTGATATCCCATAATAACAGCCTGGACATGCTGAGAGTTGTAGTTCTCTTCTCTTATACCTCCTCCTGTAATGTCCTCTGATATCCCATAATAACATCCTGGACATGCTGAGAGTTGTAGTTCTCTTCTCTTATACCTCCTCCTGTAATGTCCTCCGATATCCCATAATAACAGCCGGGACATGCTGGGAGTTGTAGTTCTTTCCTATTATACTTCCTCCTGAAATGTCCCCTGATATCACATAATAACAGCCTGGACATGCTGGGAGTTGTAGTTCTCTCCGATTATACCTCCTCTTGTAATGTCCTCTGATATCCCATGATAACAGCCAGGACATGCTGAGAGTTGTAGTTCTCTCCTCTTATACCTTCTCCTGTAATGTCCTCTGATATCCCATAATAACAGCCTGAACATGCTGGGAGTTGTAGTTCTTTCCTATTATACCTCCTCCTGTAATGTCCTCTCATATCCCATAATAACAGCCTGGACATGCTGGGAGTTGTAGTTTTCTCCTCTTATACCTCCTCCTGTAATGTCCTCTAATATCCCATAATAACAGCCTGGACATGCTGGGAGTTGTAGTTCTCTCCTCTTATACCTCCCCCTGTAATGTCCTCTGATATCCCATAATAGCAGCCTGGACATGCTGGGAGTTTTAGTTCTCTCATCTTATACCTCCTCCTGTAATGTCCTCTTATATCACATAATAACAGCCTGGACATGCTGGGAGTTGTAGTTCTCTCCTCTTATACCTCCTCCTGTAATGTCCTCTGATATCCCATAATAACAGCCTGGACATGCTGGGAGTTGTAGTTCTCTCCTCTTATACCTCCTCCTGTAATGTCCTCTCATATCCCATAATAACAGCCTGGACATGCTGGGAGTTGTAGTTCTCTCCTCTTATACCTCCTCCTGTAATGTCCTCTGATATCCCATAATAACAGCCTGGACATGCTGAGAGTTGTAGTTCTCTTCTCTTATACCTCCTCCTGTAATGTCCTCTGATATCCCATAATAACATCCTGGACATGCTGAGAGTTGTAGTTCTCTCCTCTTATACCTCCTCCTGTAATGTCCTCTCATATCCCATAATAACAGCCTGGACATGCTGGGAGTTGTAGTTCTCTCCTCTTATACCTCCTCCTGTAATGTCCTCTGATATCCGATAATAGGAGCCTAGACATGCTGAGAGTTGTAGTTCTCTTCTCTTATACCTCCTCCTGTAATGTCCTCCGATATCCCATAATAACAGCCGGGACATGCTGGGAGTTGTAGTTCTTTCCTATTATACCTCCTCCTGTAATGTCCTCTCATATCCCATAATAACAGCCTGGACATGCTGGGAGTTGTAGTTTTCTCCTCTTATACCTCCTCCTGTAATGTCCTCTAATATCCCATAATAACAGCCTGGACATGCTGGGAGTTGTAGTTCTCTCCTCTTATACCTCCCCCTGTAATGTCCTCTGATATCCCATAATAGCAGCCTGGACATGCTGGGAGTTTTAGTTCTCTCATCTTATACCTCCTCCTGTAATGTCCTCTTATATCACATAATAACAGCCTGGACATGCTGGGAGTTGTAGTTATCTCCTCTTATACCTCCTCCTGTAATGACCTCTGATATCCCATAATAACAGTCTGTACATGCTGGGAGTTGTAGTTCTCTCCTCTTATACTTCCTCCTGAAATGTCCTCTGATATCACATAATAACAGCCTGGACATGCTGGGAGTTGTAGTTCTCTCCGATTATACCTCTTCCTGTAATGACCTCTGATATCCCATAATAACAGCCTGCACATGCTGGGAGTTGTAGTCCTCTCCTCTTATACCTCCTCCTGTAATGTCCTCTGATATCCCATAATAACAGCCTGGTCATGCTGAGAGTTGTAGTTCTCTGATCTTATACCTCCTCCTGTAATGTCCTCTGATATCCCATAATAACAGCCTGGACATGCTGGGAGTTGTAGTTCTCTCCTCTTATACCTCCTCCTGTAATGTCCTCTGATATCCCATGATAACAGCCTGGACATGCTGGGAGTTGTAGTTCTCTCCTCTTATACCTCCTCCTGTAATGTCCTCTGATATCCCATAATAACAGCCTGGACATGCTGGGAGTTGTAGTTCTCTCCTCTTATACCTCCTCCTGTAATGTCCTCTGATATCCCATGATAACAGCCTGGACATGCTGGGAGTTGTAGTTCTCTCCTCTTATATCTCCTCCTGTAATGTCCTCTGATATCCCATAATAACATCCTGCACATGCTGGGAGTTGTAGTCCTCTCCTCTTATACCTCCTCCTGTAATGTCCTCTGATATCCCATAATAACAGCCTGGACATGCTGGGAGTTGTAGTTCTCTCCTCTTATACCTCCTCCTGTAATGTACTCTGATATCCCATAATAACAGCCTGGACATGCTGGGAGTTGTAGTTCTCTCCTCTTATACCTCCTCCTGTAATGTCCTCTGACATCACATAATAACATCCAGGACATGCTGAGAGTTGTAGTTCTCTCCTCTTATACCTCCTCCTGTAATGTCCTCTGATATCCCATAATAACAGCCTGGACATGCTGGGAGTTGTAGTTCTCTCCTCTTATACCTCCTCCTGTAATGTCCTCTGATATCCCATGATAACAGTATGGACATGCTGGGAGTTGTAGTTCTCTCCTCTTATACCTCCTCCTGTAATGTACTCTGATATCCCATAATAACAGTCGACATCCTGGGAGTTGTAGTTCTCTCCTCTTATACCTCCCCCTGTAATGTCCTCTGATATCCCATAATAACAGTCCACATGCTGGGAGTTGTAGTTCTCTCCTCTTATACCTCCTCCTGTATTGTCCTCTGATATCCCATAATAACAGTCTGGACATGCTGGGAGTTGTAGTTCTCTCCTCTTATACCTCCTCCTGTAATGTCCTCTGATATCCCATAATAACAGTCTGGACATGCTGGGAGTTGTAGTTCTCTCCTCTTATACCTCCTCCTGTAATGTCCTCTGATATCCCATGATAACAGTATGGACATGCTGGGAGTTGTAGTTCTCTCCTCTTATACCTCCTCCTGTAATGTCCTCTGATATCCCATGATAACAGTATGGACATGCTGGGAGTTGTAGTTCTCTCCTCTTATACCTCCTCCTGTAATGTACTCTGATATCCCATAATAACAGCCTGGACATGCTGGGAGTTGTAGTTCTCTCCTCTTATACCTCCTCCTGTAATGTCCTCTGATATCCCATAATAACAGTCAACATGCTGGGAGTTGTAGTTCTCTCCTCTTATACCTCCTCCTGTAATGTCCTCTGATATCCCATAATAACAGCCTGGAAATGCTGGGAGTTGTAGTTCTCTCCTCTTATACCTCCCCCTGTAATGTCCTCTGATATCCCATAATAGCAGCCTGGACATGCTGGGAGTTTTAGTTCTCTCATCTTATACCTCCTCCTGTAATGTCCTCTTATATCACATAATAACAGCCTGGACATGCTGGGAGTTGTAGTTCTCTCCTCTTATACCTCCTCCTGTAATGTCCTCTGATATCCCATAATAACAGCCTGGACATGCTGGGAGTTGTAGTTCTCTCCTCTTATACCTCCTCCTGTAATGTCCTCTCATATCCCATAATAACAGCCTGGACATGCTGGGAGTTGTAGTTCTCTCCTCTTATACCTCCTCCTGTAATGTCCTCTGATATCCCATAATAACAGCCTGGACATGCTGAGAGTTGTAGTTCTCTTCTCTTATACCTCCTCCTGTAATGTCCTCTGATATCCCATAATAACATCCTGGACATGCTGAGAGTTGTAGTTCTCTCCTCTTATACCTCCTCCTGTAATGTCCTCTCATATCCCATAATAACAGCCTGGACATGCTGGGAGTTGTAGTTCTCTCCTCTTATACCTCCTCCTGTAATGTCCTCTGATATCCGATAATAGGAGCCTAGACATGCTGAGAGTTGTAGTTCTCTTCTCTTATACCTCCTCCTGTAATGTCCTCCGATATCCCATAATAACAGCCTGGACATGCTGGGAGTTGTAGTTCCTCCTCTTTCGCGGCTGGCAGTAAAAGAACCATGTTTCTGTGAATAACTCCTGAACCGTAAGTCCTAGACGCTCGCTCTTGGCTGCATTCGATTCAGCTCGTGGCAGCCAGTCTAAAAAACACTATCTTGGACTTCTCTGCATGTTTCCCAGGCGAGAAATTGGCAGCATGTTCAGAACCATGTTTCTGTGAATAACTCCTGAACCGTAAGTCCTAGACGCTCGCTCTTGGCTGCATTCGATTCAGCTCGTGGCAGCCAGTCTAAAAAACACTATCTTGGACTTCTCTGCATGTTTCCCAGGCGAGCAATTGGCAGCATGTTCAGAACCATGTTTCTGTGAATAACTCCTGAACCGTAAGTCCTAGACGCTCGCTCTTGGCTGCATTCGATTCAGCTCGTGGCAGCCAGTCTAAAAAACACTATCTTTGACTTCTCTGCATGTTTCCCAGGCGAGAAATTGGCAGCATGTTCAGAACCATGTTTCTGTGAATAACTCCTGAACCGTAAGTCCTAGACGCTCGCTCTTGGCTGCATTCGATTCAGCTCGTGGCAGCCAGTCTAAAAAACACTATCTTGGACTTCTCTGCATGTTTCCCAGGCGAGCAATTGGCAGCATGTTCAGAACCATGTTTCTGTGAATAACTCCTGAACCGTAAGTCCTAGACGCTCGCTCTTGGCTGCATTCGATTCAGCTCGTGGCAGCCAGTCTAAAAAACACTATCTTGGACTTCTCTGCATGTTTCCCAGGCGAGAAATTGGCAGCATGTTCAGAACCATGTTTCTGTGAATAACTCCTGAACCGTAAGTCCTAGACGCTCAATCTTGGCGGCATTCGTCTCAGCGCCTGGCAATTAGTATAGGAGCACTGTGTTTGACTTCTCTGGATGTTTCCCAGGCGAGTTATTGACAAGTAAATCCTAGACGCTCGATCTTGGTTATTTTCGCTTTCGCGGCTGGCAGTAAAAGAACCATGTTTCTGTGAATAACTCCTGAACCGTAAGTCCTAGACGCTCGCTCTTGGCTGCATTCGATTCAGCTCGTGGCAGCCAGTCTAAAAAACACTATCTTGGACTTCTCTGCATGTTTCCCAGGCGAGCAATTGGCAGCATGTTCAGAACCATGTTTCTGTGAATAACTCCTGAACCGTAAGTCCTAGACGCTCGCTCTTGGCTGCATTCGATTCAGCTCGTGGCAGCCAGTCTAAAAAACACTATCTTGGACTTCTCTGCATGTTTCCCAGGCGAGCAATTGGCAGCATGTTCAGAACCATGTTTCTGTGAATAACTCCTGAACCGTAAGTCCTAGACGCTCGCTCTTGGCTGCATTCGATTCAGCTCGTGGCAGCCAGTCTAAAAAACACTATCTTGGACTTCTCTGCATGTTCCTAAGGCAAATGTTTCTAAAGCTAATTCTTGAACCGTAAGTCCTAGACGCTCGATCTTGGCGGCATTCGTCTCAGCGCCTGGCAATTAGTATAGGAGCACTGTGTTTGACTTCTCTGGATGTTTCCCAGGCGAGTTATTGACAAGTAAATCCTAGACGCTCGATCTTGGTTATTTTCGCTTTCGCGGCTGGCAGTAAAAGAACCATGTTTCTGTGAATAACTCCTGAACCGTAAGTCCTAGACGCTCGCTCTTGGCTGCATTCGATTCAGCTCGTGGCAGCCAGTCTAAAAAACACTATCTTGGACTTCTCTGCATGTTTCCCAGGCGAGAAATTGGCAGCATGTTCAGAACCATGTTTCTGTGAATAACTCCTGAACCGTAAGTCCTAGACGCTCGCTCTTGGCTGCATTCGATTCAGCTCGTGGCAGCCAGTCTAAAAAACACTATCTTGGACTTCTCTGCATGTTTCCCAGGCGAGCAATTGGCAGCATGTTCAGAACCATGTTTCTGTGAATAACTCCTGAACCGTAAGTCCTAGACGCTCGCTCTTGGCTGCATTCGATTCAGCTCGTGGCAGCCAGTCTAAAAAACACTATCTTGGACTTCTCTGCATGTTTCCCAGGCGAGCAATTGGCAGCATGTTCAGAACCATGTTTCTGTGAATAACTCCTGAACCGTAAGTCCTAGACGCTCGATCTTGGCGGCATTCGTCTCAGCGCCTGGCAATTAGTATAGGAGCACTGTGTTTGACTTCTCTGGATGTTTCCCAGGCGAGTTATTGACAAGTAAATCCTAGACGCTCGATCTTGGTTATTTTCGCTTTCGCGGCTGGCAGTAAAAGAACCATGTTTCTGTGAATAACTCCTGAACCGTAAGTCCTAGACGCTCGCTCTTGGCTGCATTCGATTCAGCTCGTGGCAGCCAGTCTAAAAAACACTATCTTGGACTTCTCTGCATGTTTCCCAGGCGAGAAATTGGCAGCATGTTCAGAACCATGTTTCTGTGAATAACTCCTGAACCGTAAGTCCTAGACGCTCGATCTTGGCGGCATTCGTCTCAGCGCCTGGCAATTAGTATAGGAGCACTGTGTTTGACTTCTCTGGATGTTTCCCAGGCGAGTTATTGACAAGTAAATCCTAGACGCTCGATCTTGGTTATTTTCGCTTTCGCGGCTGGCAGTAAAAGAACCATGTTTCTGTGAATAACTCCTGAACCGTAAGTCCTAGACGCTCGCTCTTGGCTGCATTCGATTCAGCTCGTGGCAGCCAGTCTAAAAAACACTATCTTGGACTTCTCTGCATGTTTCCCAGGCGAGAAATTGGCAGCATGTTCAGAACCATGTTTCTGTGAATAACTCCTGAACCGTAAGTCCTAGACGCTCGATCTTGGCGGCATTCGTCTCAGCGCCTGGCAATTAGTATAGGAGCACTGTGTTTGACTTCTCTGGATGTTTCCCAGGCGAGTTATTGACAAGTAAATCCTAGACGCTCGATCTTGGTTATTTTCGCTTTCGCGGCTGGCAGTAAAAGAACCATGTTTCTGTGAATAACTCCTGAACCGTAAGTCCTAGACGCTCGCTCTTGGCTGCATTCGATTCAGCTCGTGGCAGCCAGTCTAAAAAACACTATCTTGGACTTCTCTGCATGTTTCCCAGGCGAGAAATTGGCAGCATGTTCAGAACCATGTTTCTGTGAATAACTCCTGAACCGTAAGTCCTAGACGCTCGCTCTTGGCTGCATTCGATTCAGCTCGTGGCAGCCAGTCTAAAAAACACTATCTTGGACTTCTCTGCATGTTTCCCAGGCGAGAAATTGGCAGCATGTTCAGAACCATGTTTCTGTGAATAACTCCTGAACCGTAAGTCCTAGACGCTCGCTCTTGGCTGCATTCGATTCAGCTCGTGGCAGCCAGTCTAAAAAACACTATCTTGGACTTCTCTGCATGTTTCCCAGGCGAGAAATTGGCAGCATGTTCAGAACCATGTTTCTGTGAATAACTCCTGAACCGTAAGTCCTAGACGCTCGCTCTTGGCTGCATTCGATTCAGCTCGTGGCAGCCAGTCTAAAAAACACTATCTTGGACTTCTCTGCATGTTTCCCAGGCGAGCAATTGGCAGCATGTTCAGAACCATGTTTCTGTGAATAACTCCTGAACCGTAAGTCCTAGACGCTCGCTCTTGGCTGCATTCGATTCAGCTCGTGGCAGCCAGTCTAAAAAACACTATCTTGGACTTCTCTGCATGTTTCCCAGGCGAGCAATTGGCAGCATGTTCAGAACCATGTTTCTGTGAATAACTCCTGAACCGTAAGTCCTAGACGCTCGCTCTTGGCTGCATTCGATTCAGCTCGTGGCAGCCAGTCTAAAAAACACTATCTTGGACTTCTCTGCATGTTTCCCAGGCGAGCAATTGGCAGCATGTTCAGAACCATGTTTCTGTGAATAACTCCTGAACCGTAAGTCCTAGACGCTCGCTCTTGGCTGCATTCGATTCAGCTCGTGGCAGCCAGTCTAAAAAACACTATCTTGGACTTCTCTGCATGTTTCCCAGGCGAGCAATTGGCAGCATGTTCAGAACCATGTTTCTGTGAATAACTCCTGAAACGTAAGTCACAGACGCTCGCTCTTGGCTGCATTCGATTCAGCTCGTGGCAGCCAGTCTAAAAAACACTATCTTGGACTCCTCTGCATGTTCCTAAGGCAAATGTTTCTAAAGCTAATTCTTGAACCGTAAGTCCTAGACGCTCGATCTTGGCGGCATTCGTCTCAGCGCCTGGCAATTAGTATAGGAGCACTGTGTTTGACTTCTCTGGATGTTTCCCAGGCGAGTTATTGACAAGTAAATCCTAGACGCTCGATCTTGGTTATTTTCGCTTTCGCGGCTGGCAGTAAAAGAACCATGTTTCTGTGAATAACTCCTGAACCGTAAGTCCTAGACGCTCGCTCTTGGCTGCATTCGATTCAGCTCGTGGCAGCCAGTCTAAAAAACACTATCTTGGACTTCTCTGCATGTTTCCCAGGCGAGCAATTGGCAGCATGTTCAGAACCATGTTTCTGTGAATAACTCCTGAACCGTAAGTCCTAGACGCTCGCTCTTGGCTGCATTCGATTCAGCTCGTGGCAGCCAGTCTAAAAAACACTATCTTGGACTTCTCTGCATGTTCCTAAGGCAAATGTTTCTAAAGCTAATTCTTGAACCGTAAGTCCTAGACGCTCGATCTTGGCGGCATTCGTCTCAGCGCCTGGCAATTAGTATAGGAGCACTGTGTTTGACTTCTCTGGATGTTTCCCAGGCGAGTTATTGACAAGTAAATCCTAGACGCTCGATCTTGGTTATTTTCGCTTTCGCGGCTGGCAGTAAAAGAACCATGTTTCTGTGAATAACTCCTGAACCGTAAGTCCTAGACGCTCGCTCTTGGCTGCATTCGATTCAGCTCGTGGCAGCCAGTCTAAAAAACACTATCTTGGACTTCTCTGCATGTTTCCCAGGCGAGAAATTGGCAGCATGTTCAGAACCATGTTTCTGTGAATAACTCCTGAACCGTAAGTCCTAGACGCTCGATCTTGGCGGCATTCGTCTCAGCGCCTGGCAATTAGTATAGGAGCACTGTGTTTGACTTCTCTGGATGTTTCCCAGGCGAGTTATTGACAAGTAAATCCTAGACGCTCGATCTTGGTTATTTTCGCTTTCGCGGCTGGCAGTAAAAGAACCATGTTTCTGTGAATAACTCCTGAACCGTAAGTCCTAGACGCTCGCTCTTGGCTGCATTCGATTCAGCTCGTGGCAGCCAGTCTAAAAAACACTATCTTGGACTTCTCTGCATGTTTCCCAGGCGAGCAATTGGCAGCATGTTCAGAACCATGTTTCTGTGAATAACTCCTGAACCGTAAGTCCTAGACGCTCGCTCTTGGCTGCATTCGATTCAGCTCGTGGCAGCCAGTCTAAAAAACACTATCTTGGACTTCTCTGCATGTTTCCCAGGCGAGCAATTGGCAGCATGTTCAGAACCATGTTTCTGTGAATAACTCCTGAACCGTAAGTCACAGACGCTCGCTCTTGGCTGCATTCGATTCAGCTCGTGGCAGCCAGTCTAAAAAACACTATCTTGGACTCCTCTGCATGTTCCTAAGGCAAATGTTTCTAAAGCTAATTCTTGAACCGTAAGTCCTAGACGCTCGATCTTGGCGGCATTCGTCTCAGCGCCTGGCAATTAGTATAGGAGCACTGTGTTTGACTTCTCTGGATGTTTCCCAGGCGAGTTATTGACAAGTAAATCCTAGACGCTCGATCTTGGTTATTTTCGCTTTCGCGGCTGGCAGTAAAAGAACCATGTTTCTGTGAATAACTCCTGAACCGTAAGTCCTAGACGCTCGCTCTTGGCTGCATTCGATTCAGCTCGTGGCAGCCAGTCTAAAAAACACTATCTTGGACTTCTCTGCATGTTTCCCAGGCGAGCAATTGGCAGCATGTTCAGAACCATGTTTCTGTGAATAACTCCTGAACCGTAAGTCACAGACGCTCGCTCTTGGCTGCATTCGATTCAGCTCGTGGCAGCCAGTCTAAAAAACACTATCTTGGACTCCTCTGCATGTTCCTAAGGCAAATGTTTCTAAAGCTAATTCTTGAACCGTAAGTCCTAGACGCTCGATCTTGGCGGCATTCGTCTCAGCGCCTGGCAATTAGTATAGGAGCACTGTGTTTGACTTCTCTGGATGTTTCCCAGGCGAGTTATTGACAAGTAAATCCTAGACGCTCGATCTTGGTTATTTTCGCTTTCGCGGCTGGCAGTAAAAGAACCATGTTTCTGTGAATAACTCCTGAACCGTAAGTCCTAGACGCTCGCTCTTGGCTGCATTCGATTCAGCTCGTGGCAGCCAGTCTAAAAAACACTATCTTGGACTTCTCTGCATGTTTCCCAGGCGAGCAATTGGCAGCATGTTCAGAACCATGTTTCTGTGAATAACTCCTGAACCGTAAGTCCTAGACGCTCGCTCTTGGCTGCATTCGATTCAGCTCGTGGCAGCCAGTCTAAAAAACACTATCTTGGACTTCTCTGCATGTTCCTAAGGCAAATGTTTCTAAAGCTAATTCTTGAACCGTAAGTCCTAGACGCTCGATCTTGGCGGCATTCGTCTCAGCGCCTGGCAATTAGTATAGGAGCACTGTGTTTGACTTCTCTGGATGTTTCCCAGGCGAGTTATTGACAAGTAAATCCTAGACGCTCGATCTTGGTTATTTTCGCTTTCGCGGCTGGCAGTAAAAGAACCATGTTTCTGTGAATAACTCCTGAACCGTAAGTCCTAGACGCTCGCTCTTGGCTGCATTCGATTCAGCTCGTGGCAGCCAGTCTAAAAAACACTATCTTGGACTTCTCTGCATGTTTCCCAGGCGAGCAATTGGCAGCATGTTCAGAACCATGTTTCTGTGAATAACTCCTGAACCGTAAGTCCTAGACGCTCGCTCTTGGCTGCATTCGATTCAGCTCGTGGCAGCCAGTCTAAAAAACACTATCTTGGACTTCTCTGCATGTTTCCCAGGCGAGCAATTGGCAGCATGTTCAGAACCATGTTTCTGTGAATAACTCCTGAACCGTAAGTCCTAGACGCTCGCTCTTGGCTGCATTCGATTCAGCTCGTGGCAGCCAGTCTAAAAAACACTATCTTGGACTTCTCTGCATGTTTCCCAGGCGAGCAATTGGCAGCATGTTCAGAACCATGTTTCTGTGAATAACTCCTGAACCGTAAGTCACAGACGCTCGCTCTTGGCTGCTTTCGATTCAGCTCGTGGCAGCCAGTCTAAAAAACACTATCTTGGACTTCTCTGCATGTTCCTAAGGCAAATGTTTCTAAAGCTAATTCTTGAACCGTAAGTCCTAGACGCTCGATCTTGGCGGCATTCGTCTCAGCGCCTGGCAATTAGTATAGGAGCACTGTGTTTGACTTCTCTGGATGTTTCCCAGGCGAGTTATTGACAAGTAAATCCTAGACGCTCGATCTTGGTTATTTTCGCTTTCGCGGCTGGCAGTAAAAGAACCATGTTTCTGTGAATAACTCCTGAACCGTAAGTCCTAGACGCTCGCTCTTGGCTGCATTCGATTCAGCTCGTGGCAGCCAGTCTAAAAAACACTATCTTGGACTTCTCTGCATGTTTCCCAGGCGAGAAATTGGCAGCATGTTCAGAACCATGTTTCTGTGAATAACTCCTGAACCGTAAGTCCTAGACGCTCGATCTTGGCGGCATTCGTCTCAGCGCCTGGCAATTAGTATAGGAGCACTGTGTTTGACTTCTCTGGATGTTTCCCAGGCGAGTTATTGACAAGTAAATCCTAGACGCTCGATCTTGGTTATTTTCGCTTTCGCGGCTGGCAGTAAAAGAACCATGTTTCTGTGAATAACTCCTGAACCGTAAGTCCTAGACGCTCGCTCTTGGCTGCATTCGATTCAGCTCGTGGCAGCCAGTCTAAAAAACACTATCTTGGACTTCTCTGCATGTTTCCCAGGCGAGCAATTGGCAGCATGTTCAGAACCATGTTTCTGTGAATAACTCCTGAACCGTAAGTCCTAGACGCTCGCTCTTGGCTGCATTCGATTCAGCTCGTGGCAGCCAGTCTAAAAAACACTATCTTGGACTTCTCTGCATGTTTCCCAGGCGAGAAATTGGCAGCATGTTCAGAACCATGTTTCTGTGAATAACTCCTGAACCGTAAGTCCTAGACGCTCGCTCTTGGCTGCATTCGATTCAGCTCGTGGCAGCCAGTCTAAAAAACACTATCTTGGACTTCTCTGCATGTTTCCCAGGCGAGAAATTGGCAGCATGTTCAGAACCATGTTTCTGTGAATAACTCCTGAACCGTAAGTCCTAGACGCTCGCTCTTGGCTGCATTCGATTCAGCTCGTGGCAGCCAGTCTAAAAAACACTATCTTGGACTTCTCTGCATGTTTCCCAGGCGAGAAATTGGCAGCATGTTCAGAACCATGTTTCTGTGAATAACTCCTGAACCGTAAGTCCTAGACGCTCGATCTTGGCGGCATTCGTCTCAGCGCCTGGCAATTAGTATAGGAGCACTGTGTTTGACTTCTCTGGATGTTTCCCAGGCGAGTTATTGACAAGTAAATCCTAGACGCTCGATCTTGGTTATTTTCGCTTTCGCGGCTGGCAGTAAAAGAACCATGTTTCTGTGAATAACTCCTGAACCGTAAGTCCTAGACGCTCGCTCTTGGCTGCATTCGATTCAGCTCGTGGCAGCCAGTCTAAAAAACACTATCTTGGACTTCTCTGCATGTTTCCCAGGCGAGAAATTGGCAGCATGTTCAGAACCATGTTTCTGTGAATAACTCCTGAACCGTAAGTCCTAGACGCTCGCTCTTGGCTGCATTCGATTCAGCTCGTGGCAGCCAGTCTAAAAAACACTATCTTGGACTTCTCTGCATGTTTCCCAGGCGAGAAATTGGCAGCATGTTCAGAACCATGTTTCTGTGAATAACTCCTGAACCGTAAGTCCTAGACGCTCGCTCTTGGCTGCATTCGATTCAGCTCGTGGCAGCCAGTCTAAAAAACACTATCTTGGACTTCTCTGCATGTTTCCCAGGCGAGAAATTGGCAGCATGTTCAGAACCATGTTTCTGTGAATAACTCCTGAACCGTAAGTCCTAGACGCTCGCTCTTGGCTGCATTCGATTCAGCTCGTGGCAGCCAGTCTAAAAAACACTATCTTGGACTTCTCTGCATGTTTCCCAGGCGAGCAATTGGCAGCATGTTCAGAACCATGTTTCTGTGAATAACTCCTGAACCGTAAGTCCTAGACGCTCGCTCTTGGCTGCATTCGATTCAGCTCGTGGCAGCCAGTCTAAAAAACACTATCTTGGACTTCTCTGCATGTTTCCCAGGCGAGCAATTGGCAGCATGTTCAGAACCATGTTTCTGTGAATAACTCCTGAACCGTAAGTCCTAGACGCTCGCTCTTGGCTGCATTCGATTCAGCTCGTGGCAGCCAGTCTAAAAAACACTATCTTGGACTTCTCTGCATGTTTCCCAGGCGAGAAATTGGCAGCATGTTCAGAACCATGTTTCTGTGAATAACTCCTGAACCGTAAGTCCTAGACGCTCGCTCTTGGCTGCATTCGATTCAGCTCGTGGCAGCCAGTCTAAAAAACACTATCTTGGACTTCTCTGCATGTTTCCCAGGCGAGAAATTGGCAGCATGTTCAGAACCATGTTTCTGTGAATAACTCCTGAACCGTAAGTCCTAGACGCTCGCTCTTGGCTGCATTCGATTCAGCTCGTGGCAGCCAGTCTAAAAAACACTATCTTGGACTTCTCTGCATGTTTCCCAGACGAGAAATTGGCAGCATGTTCAGAACCATGTTTCTGTGAATAACTCCTGAACCGTAAGTCCTAGACGCTCGCTCTTGGCTGCATTCGATTCAGCTCGTGGCAGCCAGTCTAAAAAACACTATCTTGGACTTCTCTGCATGTTTCCCAGGCGAGCAATTGGCAGCATGTTCAGAACCATGTTTCTGTGAATAACTCCTGAACCGTAAGTCCTAGACGCTCGCTCTTGGCTGCATTCGATTCAGCTCGTGGCAGCCAGTCTAAAAAACACTATCTTGGACTTCTCTGCATGTTTCCCAGGCGAGCAATTGGCAGCATGTTCAGAACCATGTTTCTGTGAATAACTCCTGAACCGTAAGTCCTAGACGCTCGCTCTTGGCTGCATTCGATTCAGCTCGTGGCAGCCAGTCTAAAAAACACTATCTTGGACTTCTCTGCATGTTTCCCAGGCGAGCAATTGGCAGCATGTTCAGAACCATGTTTCTGTGAATAACTCCTGAACCGTAAGTCACAGACGCTCGCTCTTGGCTGCTTTCGATTCAGCTCGTGGCAGCCAGTCTAAAAAACACTATCTTGGACTTCTCTGCATGTTCCTAAGGCAAATGTTTCTAAAGCTAATTCTTGAACCGTAAGTCCTAGACGCTCGATCTTGGCGGCATTCGTCTCAGCGCCTGGCAATTAGTATAGGAGCACTGTGTTTGACTTCTCTGGATGTTTCCCAGGCGAGTTATTGACAAGTAAATCCTAGACGCTCGATCTTGGTTATTTTCGCTTTCGCGGCTGGCAGTAAAAGAACCATGTTTCTGTGAATAACTCCTGAACCGTAAGTCCTAGACGCTCGCTCTTGGCTGCATTCGATTCAGCTCGTGGCAGCCAGTCTAAAAAACACTATCTTGGACTTCTCTGCATGTTTCCCAGGCGAGAAATTGGCAGCATGTTCAGAACCATGTTTCTGTGAATAACTCCTGAACCGTAAGTCCTAGACGCTCGCTCTTGGCTGCATTCGATTCAGCTCGTGGCAGCCAGTCTAAAAAACACTATCTTGGACTTCTCTGCATGTTTCCCAGGCGAGAAATTGGCAGCATGTTCAGAACCATGTTTCTGTGAATAACTCCTGAACCGTAAGTCCTAGACGCTCGATCTTGGCGGCATTCGTCTCAGCGCCTGGCAATTAGTATAGGAGCACTGTGTTTGACTTCTCTGGATGTTTCCCAGGCGAGTTATTGACAAGTAAATCCTAGACGCTCGATCTTGGTTATTTTCGCTTTCGCGGCTGGCAGTAAAAGAACCATGTTTCTGTGAATAACTCCTGAACCGTAAGTCCTAGACGCTCGCTCTTGGCTGCATTCGATTCAGCTCGTGGCAGCCAGTCTAAAAAACACTATCTTGGACTTCTCTGCATGTTTCCCAGGCGAGCAATTGGCAGCATGTTCAGAACCATGTTTCTGTGAATAACTCCTGAACCGTAAGTCCTAGACGCTCGCTCTTGGCTGCATTCGATTCAGCTCGTGGCAGCCAGTCTAAAAAACACTATCTTGGACTTCTCTGCATGTTTCCCAGGCGAGCAATTGGCAGCATGTTCAGAACCATGTTTCTGTGAATAACTCCTGAACCGTAAGTCCTAGACGCTCGCTCTTGGCTGCATTCGATTCAGCTCGTGGCAGCCAGTCTAAAAAACACTATCTTGGACTTCTCTGCATGTTTCCCAGGCGAGCAATTGGCAGCATGTTCAGAACCATGTTTCTGTGAATAACTCCTGAACCGTAAGTCCTAGACGCTCGCTCTTGGCTGCATTCGATTCAGCTCGTGGCAGCCAGTCTAAAAAACACTATCTTGGACTTCTCTGCATGTTTCCCAGGCGAGAAATTGGCAGCATGTTCAGAACCATGTTTCTGTGAATAACTCCTGAACCGTAAGTCCTAGACGCTCGCTCTTGGCTGCATTCGATTCAGCTCGTGGCAGCCAGTCTAAAAAACACTATCTTGGACTTCTCTGCATGTTTCCCAGGCGAGAAATTGGCAGCATGTTCAGAACCATGTTTCTGTGAATAACTCCTGAACCGTAAGTCCTAGACGCTCGCTCTTGGCTGCATTCGATTCAGCTCGTGGCAGCCAGTCTAAAAAACACTATCTTGGACTTCTCTGCATGTTTCCCAGGCGAGAAATTGGCAGCATGTTCAGAACCATGTTTCTGTGAATAACTCCTGAACCGTAAGTCCTAGACGCTCGCTCTTGGCTGCATTCGATTCAGCTCGTGGCAGCCAGTCTAAAAAACACTATCTTGGACTTCTCTGCATGTTTCCCAGGCGAGCAATTGGCAGCATGTTCAGAACCATGTTTCTGTGAATAACTCCTGAACCGTAAGTCCTAGACGCTCGCTCTTGGCTGCATTCGATTCAGCTCGTGGCAGCCAGTCTAAAAAACACTATCTTGGACTTCTCTGCATGTTTCCCAGGCGAGCAATTGGCAGCATGTTCAGAACCATGTTTCTGTGAATAACTCCTGAACCGTAAGTCCTAGACGCTCGCTCTTGGCTGCATTCGATTCAGCTCGTGGCAGCCAGTCTAAAAAACACTATCTTGGACTTCTCTGCATGTTTCCCAGGCGAGCAATTGGCAGCATGTTCAGAACCATGTTTCTGTGAATAACTCCTGAACCGTAAGTCACAGACGCTCGCTCTTGGCTGCATTCGATTCAGCTCGTGGCAGCCAGTCTAAAAAACACTATCTTGGACTCCTCTGCATGTTCCTAAGGCAAATGTTTCTAAAGCTAATTCTTGAACCGTAAGTCCTAGACGCTCGATCTTGGCGGCATTCGTCTCAGCGCCTGGCAATTAGTATAGGAGCACTGTGTTTGACTTCTCTGGATGTTTCCCAGGCGAGTTATTGACAAGTAAATCCTAGACGCTCGATCTTGGTTATTTTCGCTTTCGCGGCTGGCAGTAAAAGAACCATGTTTCTGTGAATAACTCCTGAACCGTAAGTCCTAGACGCTCGCTCTTGGCTGCATTCGATTCAGCTCGTGGCAGCCAGTCTAAAAAACACTATCTTGGACTTCTCTGCATGTTTCCCAGGCGAGCAATTGGCAGCATGTTCAGAACCATGTTTCTGTGAATAACTCCTGAACCGTAAGTCCTAGACGCTCGCTCTTGGCTGCATTCGATTCAGCTCGTGGCAGCCAGTCTAAAAAACACTATCTTGGACTTCTCTGCATGTTTCCCAGGCGAGCAATTGGCAGCATGTTCAGAACCATGTTTCTGTGAATAACTCCTGAACCGTAAGTCCTAGACGCTCGCTCTTGGCTGCATTCGATTCAGCTCGTGGCAGCCAGTCTAAAAAACACTATCTTGGACTTCTCTGCATGTTTCCCAGGCGAGAAATTGGCAGCATGTTCAGAACCATGTTTCTGTGAATAACTCCTGAACCGTAAGTCCTAGACGCTCGCTCTTGGCTGCATTCGATTCAGCTCGTGGCAGCCAGTCTAAAAAACACTATCTTGGACTTCTCTGCATGTTTCCCAGGCGAGAAATTGGCAGCATGTTCAGAACCATGTTTCTGTGAATAACTCCTGAACCGTAAGTCCTAGACGCTCGATCTTGGCGGCATTCGTCTCAGCGCCTGGCAATTAGTATAGGAGCACTGTGTTTGACTTCTCTGGATGTTTCCCAGGCGAGTTATTGACAAGTAAATCCTAGACGCTCGATCTTGGTTATTTTCGCTTTCGCGGCTGGCAGTAAAAGAACCATGTTTCTGTGAATAACTCCTGAACCGTAAGTCCTAGACGCTCGCTCTTGGCTGCATTCGATTCAGCTCGTGGCAGCCAGTCTAAAAAACACTATCTTGGACTTCTCTGCATGTTTCCCAGGCGAGAAATTGGCAGCATGTTCAGAACCATGTTTCTGTGAATAACTCCTGAACCGTAAGTCCTAGACGCTCGCTCTTGGCTGCATTCGATTCAGCTCGTGGCAGCCAGTCTAAAAAACACTATCTTGGACTTCTCTGCATGTTTCCCAGGCGAGAAATTGGCAGCATGTTCAGAACCATGTTTCTGTGAATAACTCCTGAACCGTAAGTCCTAGACGCTCGCTCTTGGCTGCATTCGATTCAGCTCGTGGCAGCCAGTCTAAAAAACACTATCTTGGACTTCTCTGCATGTTTCCCAGACGAGAAATTGGCAGCATGTTCAGAACCATGTTTCTGTGAATAACTCCTGAACCGTAAGTCCTAGACGCTCGCTCTTGGCTGCATTCGATTCAGCTCGTGGCAGCCAGTCTAAAAAACACTATCTTGGACTTCTCTGCATGTTTCCCAGGCGAGCAATTGGCAGCATGTTCAGAACCATGTTTCTGTGAATAACTCCTGAACCGTAAGTCCTAGACGCTCGCTCTTGGCTGCATTCGATTCAGCTCGTGGCAGCCAGTCTAAAAAACACTATCTTGGACTTCTCTGCATGTTTCCCAGGCGAGCAATTGGCAGCATGTTCAGAACCATGTTTCTGTGAATAACTCCTGAACCGTAAGTCCTAGACGCTCGCTCTTGGCTGCATTCGATTCAGCTCGTGGCAGCCAGTCTAAAAAACACTATCTTGGACTTCTCTGCATGTTTCCCAGGCGAGCAATTGGCAGCATGTTCAGAACCATGTTTCTGTGAATAACTCCTGAACCGTAAGTCCTAGACGCTCGCTCTTGGCTGCATTCGATTCAGCTCGTGGCAGCCAGTCTAAAAAACACTATCTTGGACTTCTCTGCATGTTCCTAAGGCAAATGTTTCTAAAGCTAATTCTTGAACCGTAAGTCCTAGACGCTCGATCTTGGCGGCATTCGTCTCAGCGCCTGGCAATTAGTATAGGAGCACTGTGTTTGACTTCTCTGGATGTTTCCCAGGCGAGTTATTGACAAGTAAATCCTAGACGCTCGATCTTGGTTATTTTCGCTTTCGCGGCTGGCAGTAAAGAACCATGTTTCTGTGAATAACTCCTGAACCGTAAGTCCTAGACGCTCGCTCTTGGCTGCATTCGATTCAGCTCGTGGCAGCCAGTCTAAAAAACACTATCTTGGACTTCTCTGCATGTTTCCCAGGCGAGCAATTGGCAGCATGTTCAGAACCATGTTTCTGTGAATAACTCCTGAACCGTAAGTCCTAGACGCTCGCTCTTGGCTGCATTCGATTCAGCTCGTGGCAGCCAGTCTAAAAAACACTATCTTGGACTTCTCTGCATGTTTCCCAGGCGAGCAATTGGCAGCATGTTCAGAACCATGTTTCTGTGAATAACTCCTGAACCGTAAGTCCTAGACGCTCGCTCTTGGCTGCATTCGATTCAGCTCGTGGCAGCCAGTCTAAAAAACACTATCTTGGACTTCTCTGCATGTTTCCCAGGCGAGCAATTGGCAGCATGTTCAGAACCATGTTTCTGTGAATAACTCCTGACCGTAAGTCACAGACGCTCGCTCTTGGCTGCTTTCGATTCAGCTCGTGGCAGCCAGTCTAAAAACACTATCTTGGACTTCTCTGCATGTTCCTAAGGCAAATGTTTCTAAAGCTAATTCTTGAACCGTAAGTCCTAGACGCTCGATCTTGGCGGCATTCGTCTCAGCGCCTGGCAATTAGTATAGGAGCACTGTGTTTGACTTCTCTGGATGTTTCCCAGGCGAGTTATTGACAAGTAAATCCTAGACGCTCGATCTTGGTTATTTTCGCTTTCGCGGCTGGCAGTAAAAGAACCATGTTTCTGTGAATAACTCCTGAACCGTAAGTCCTAGACGCTCGCTCTTGGCTGCATTCGATTCAGCTCGTGGCAGCCAGTCTAAAAAACACTATCTTGGACTTCTCTGCATGTTTCCCAGGCGAGAATTGGCAGCATGTTCAGAACCATGTTTCTGTGAATAACTCCTGAACCGTAAGTCCTAGACGCTCGATCTTGGCGGCATTCGTCTCAGCGCCTGGCAATTAGTATAGGAGCACTGTGTTTGACTTCTCTGGATGTTTCCCAGGCGAGTTATTGACAAGTAAATCAGACGCTCGATCTTGGTTATTTTCGCTTTCGCGGCTGGCAGTAAAAGAACCATGTTTCTGTGAATAACTCCTGAACCGTAAGTCCTAGACGCTCGCTCTTGGCTGCATTCGATTCAGCTCGTGGCAGCCAGTCTAAAAAACACTATCTTGGACTTCTCTGCATGTTTCCCAGGCGAGCAATTGGCAGCATGTTCAGAACCATGTTTCTGTGAATAACTCCTGAACCGTAAGTCCTAGACGCTCGCTCTTGGCTGCATTCGATTCAGCTCGTGGCAGCCAGTCTAAAAAACACTATCTTGGACTTCTCTGCATGTTTCCCAGGCGAGAAATTGGCAGCATGTTCAGAACCATGTTTCTGTGAATAACTCCTGAACCGTAAGTCCTAGACGCTCGCTCTTGGCTGCATTCGATTCAGC
This sequence comes from Rhinoderma darwinii, assembly GCF_050947455.1. Classification (NCBI taxonomy): domain Eukaryota; kingdom Metazoa; phylum Chordata; class Amphibia; order Anura; family Rhinodermatidae; genus Rhinoderma; species Rhinoderma darwinii. Next base: position 98,737,068 of record NC_134697.1, on the reverse strand, counting down.
TCGTGGCAGCCAGTCTAAAAAACACTATCTTGGACTTCTCTGCATGTTTCCCAGGCGAGAAATTGGCAGCATGTTCAGAACCATGTTTCTGTGAATAACTCCTGAACCGTAAGTCCTAGACGCTCGCTCTTGGCTGCATTCGATTCAGCTCGTGGCAGCCAGTCTAAAAAACACTATCTTGGACTTCTCTGCATGTTTCCCAGGCGAGAAATTGGCAGCATGTTCAGAACCATGTTTCTGTGAATAACTCCTGAACCGTAAGTCCTAGACGCTCGATCTTGGCGGCATTCGTCTCAGCGCCTGGCAATTAGTATAGGAGCACTGTGTTTGACTTCTCTGGATGTTTCCCAGGCGAGTTATTGACAAGTAAATCCTAGACGCTCGATCTTGGTTATTTTCGCTTTCGCGGCTGGCAGTAAAAGAACCATGTTTCTGTGAATAACTCCTGAACCGTAAGTCCTAGACGCTCGCTCTTGGCTGCATTCGATTCAGCTCGTGGCAGCCAGTCTAAAAAACACTATCTTGGACTTCTCTGCATGTTTCCCAGGCGAGCAATTGGCAGCATGTTCAGAACCATGTTTCTGTGAATAACTCCTGAACCGTAAGTCCTAGACGCTCGCTCTTGGCTGCATTCGATTCAGCTCGTGGCAGCCAGTCTAAAAAACACTATCTTGGACTTCTCTGCATGTTTCCCAGGCGAGCAATTGGCAGCATGTTCAGAACCATGTTTCTGTGAATAACTCCTGAACCGTAAGTCCTAGACGCTCGCTCTTGGCTGCATTCGATTCAGCTCGTGGCAGCCAGTCTAAAAAACACTATCTTGGACTTCTCTGCATGTTTCCCAGGCGAGAAATTGGCAGCATGTTCAGAACCATGTTTCTGTGAATAACTCCTGAACCGTAAGTCCTAGACGCTCGCTCTTGGCTGCATTCGATTCAGCTCGTGGCAGCCAGTCTAAAAAACACTATCTTGGACTTCTCTGCATGTTTCCCAGGCGAGAAATTGGCAGCATGTTCAGAACCATGTTTCTGTGAATAACTCCTGAACCGTAAGTCCTAGACGCTCGCTCTTGGCTGCATTCGATTCAGCTCGTGGCAGCCAGTCTAAAAAACACTATCTTGGACTTCTCTGCATGTTTCCCAGGCGAGCAATTGGCAGCATGTTCAGAACCATGTTTCTGTGAATAACTCCTGAACCGTAAGTCCTAGACGCTCGCTCTTGGCTGCATTCGATTCAGCTCGTGGCAGCCAGTCTAAAAAACACTATCTTGGACTTCTCTGCATGTTTCCCAGGCGAGCAATTGGCAGCATGTTCAGAACCATGTTTCTGTGAATAACTCCTGAACCGTAAGTCCTAGACGCTCGCTCTTGGCTGCATTCGATTCAGCTCGTGGCAGCCAGTCTAAAAAACACTATCTTGGACTTCTCTGCATGTTTCCCAGGCGAGCAATTGGCAGCATGTTCAGAACCATGTTTCTGTGAATAACTCCTGAACCGTAAGTCCTAGACGCTCGATCTTGGCGGCATTCGTCTCAGCGCCTGGCAATTAGTATAGGAGCACTGTGTTTGACTTCTCTGGATGTTTCCCAGGCGAGTTATTGACAAGTAAATCCTAGACGCTCGATCTTGGTTATTTTCGCTTTCGCGGCTGGCAGTAAAAGAACCATGTTTCTGTGAATAACTCCTGAACCGTAAGTCCTAGACGCTCGCTCTTGGCTGCATTCGATTCAGCTCGTGGCAGCCAGTCTAAAAAACACTATCTTGGACTTCTCTGCATGTTTCCCAGGCGAGAAATTGGCAGCATGTTCAGAACCATGTTTCTGTGAATAACTCCTGAACCGTAAGTCCTAGACGCTCGATCTTGGCGGCATTCGTCTCAGCGCCTGGCAATTAGTATAGGAGCACTGTGTTTGACTTCTCTGGATGTTTCCCAGGCGAGTTATTGACAAGTAAATCCTAGACGCTCGATCTTGGTTATTTTCGCTTTCGCGGCTGGCAGTAAAAGAACCATGTTTCTGTGAATAACTCCTGAACCGTAAGTCCTAGACGCTCGCTCTTGGCTGCATTCGATTCAGCTCGTGGCAGCCAGTCTAAAAAACACTATCTTGGACTTCTCTGCATGTTTCCCAGGCGAGAAATTGGCAGCATGTTCAGAACCATGTTTCTGTGAATAACTCCTGAACCGTAAGTCCTAGACGCTCGATCTTGGCGGCATTCGTCTCAGCGCCTGGCAATTAGTATAGGAGCACTGTGTTTGACTTCTCTGGATGTTTCCCAGGCGAGTTATTGACAAGTAAATCCTAGACGCTCGATCTTGGTTATTTTCGCTTTCGCGGCTGGCAGTAAAAGAACCATGTTTCTGTGAATAACTCCTGAACCGTAAGTCCTAGACGCTCGCTCTTGGCTGCATTCGATTCAGCTCGTGGCAGCCAGTCTAAAAAACACTATCTTGGACTTCTCTGCATGTTTCCCAGGCGAGAAATTGGCAGCATGTTCAGAACCATGTTTCTGTGAATAACTCCTGAACCGTAAGTCCTAGACGCTCGCTCTTGGCTGCATTCGATTCAGCTCGTGGCAGCCAGTCTAAAAAACACTATCTTGGACTTCTCTGCATGTTTCCCAGGCGAGAAATTGGCAGCATGTTCAGAACCATGTTTCTGTGAATAACTCCTGAACCGTAAGTCCTAGACGCTCGCTCTTGGCTGCATTCGATTCAGCTCGTGGCAGCCAGTCTAAAAAACACTATCTTGGACTTCTCTGCATGTTTCCCAGGCGAGAAATTGGCAGCATGTTCAGAACCATGTTTCTGTGAATAACTCCTGAACCGTAAGTCCTAGACGCTCGCTCTTGGCTGCATTCGATTCAGCTCGTGGCAGCCAGTCTAAAAAACACTATCTTGGACTTCTCTGCATGTTTCCCAGGCGAGCAATTGGCAGCATGTTCAGAACCATGTTTCTGTGAATAACTCCTGAACCGTAAGTCCTAGACGCTCGCTCTTGGCTGCATTCGATTCAGCTCGTGGCAGCCAGTCTAAAAAACACTATCTTGGACTTCTCTGCATGTTTCCCAGGCGAGCAATTGGCAGCATGTTCAGAACCATGTTTCTGTGAATAACTCCTGAACCGTAAGTCCTAGACGCTCGCTCTTGGCTGCATTCGATTCAGCTCGTGGCAGCCAGTCTAAAAAACACTATCTTGGACTTCTCTGCATGTTTCCCAGGCGAGCAATTGGCAGCATGTTCAGAACCATGTTTCTGTGAATAACTCCTGAACCGTAAGTCCTAGACGCTCGCTCTTGGCTGCATTCGATTCAGCTCGTGGCAGCCAGTCTAAAAAACACTATCTTGGACTTCTCTGCATGTTTCCCAGGCGAGCAATTGGCAGCATGTTCAGAACCATGTTTCTGTGAATAACTCCTGAACCGTAAGTCACAGACGCTCGCTCTTGGCTGCATTCGATTCAGCTCGTGGCAGCCAGTCTAAAAAACACTATCTTGGACTCCTCTGCATGTTCCTAAGGCAAATGTTTCTAAAGCTAATTCTTGAACCGTAAGTCCTAGACGCTCGATCTTGGCGGCATTCGTCTCAGCGCCTGGCAATTAGTATAGGAGCACTGTGTTTGACTTCTCTGGATGTTTCCCAGGCGAGTTATTGACAAGTAAATCCTAGACGCTCGATCTTGGTTATTTTCGCTTTCGCGGCTGGCAGTAAAAGAACCATGTTTCTGTGAATAACTCCTGAACCGTAAGTCCTAGACGCTCGCTCTTGGCTGCATTCGATTCAGCTCGTGGCAGCCAGTCTAAAAAACACTATCTTGGACTTCTCTGCATGTTTCCCAGGCGAGCAATTGGCAGCATGTTCAGAACCATGTTTCTGTGAATAACTCCTGAACCGTAAGTCCTAGACGCTCGCTCTTGGCTGCATTCGATTCAGCTCGTGGCAGCCAGTCTAAAAAACACTATCTTGGACTTCTCTGCATGTTCCTAAGGCAAATGTTTCTAAAGCTAATTCTTGAACCGTAAGTCCTAGACGCTCGATCTTGGCGGCATTCGTCTCAGCGCCTGGCAATTAGTATAGGAGCACTGTGTTTGACTTCTCTGGATGTTTCCCAGGCGAGTTATTGACAAGTAAATCCTAGACGCTCGATCTTGGTTATTTTCGCTTTCGCGGCTGGCAGTAAAAGAACCATGTTTCTGTGAATAACTCCTGAACCGTAAGTCCTAGACGCTCGCTCTTGGCTGCATTCGATTCAGCTCGTGGCAGCCAGTCTAAAAAACACTATCTTGGACTTCTCTGCATGTTTCCCAGGCGAGAAATTGGCAGCATGTTCAGAACCATGTTTCTGTGAATAACTCCTGAACCGTAAATCCTAGACGCTCGATCTTGGCGGCATTCGTCTCAGCGCCTGGCAATTAGTATAGGAGCACTGTGTTTGACTTCTCTGGATGTTTCCCAGGCGAGTTATTGACAAGTAAATCCTAGACGCTCGATCTTGGTTATTTTCGCTTTCGCGGCTGGCAGTAAAAGAACCATGTTTCTGTGAATAACTCCTGAACCGTAAGTCCTAGACGCTCACTCTTGGCTGCATTCGATTCAGCTCGTGGCAGCCAGTCTAAAAAACACTATCTTGGACTTCTCTGCATGTTTCCCAGACGAGAAATTGGCAGCATGTTCAGAACCATGTTTCTGTGAATAACTCCTGAACCGTAAGTCCTAGACGCTCGATCTTGGCGGCATTCGTCTCAGCGCCTGGCAATTAGTATAGGAGCACTGTGTTTGACTTCTCTGGATGTTTCCCAGGCGAGTTATTGACAAGTAAATCCTAGACGCTCGATCTTGGTTATTTTCGCTTTCGCGGCTGGCAGTAAAAGAACCATGTTTCTGTGAATAACTCCTGAACCGTAAGTCCTAGACGCTCGCTCTTGGCTGCATTCGATTCAGCTCGTGGCAGCCAGTCTAAAAAACACTATCTTGGACTTCTCTGCATGTTTCCCAGGCGAGCAATTGGCAGCATGTTCAGAACCATGTTTCTGTGAATAACTCCTGAACCGTAAGTCCTAGACGCTCGCTCTTGGCTGCATTCGATTCAGCTCGTGGCAGCCAGTCTAAAAAACACTATCTTGGACTTCTCTGCATGTTTCCCAGGCGAGCAATTGGCAGCATGTTCAGAACCATGTTTCTGTGAATAACTCCTGAACCGTAAGTCCTAGACGCTCGCTCTTGGCTGCATTCGATTCAGCTCGTGGCAGCCAGTCTAAAAAACACTATCTTGGACTTCTCTGCATGTTTCCCAGGCGAGCAATTGGCAGCATGTTCAGAACCATGTTTCTGTGAATAACTCCTGAACCGTAAGTCCTAGACGCTCGCTCTTGGCTGCTTTCGATTCAGCTCGTGGCAGCCAGTCTAAAAAACACTATCTTGGACTTCTCTGCATGTTCCTAAGGCAAATGTTTCTAAAGCTAATTCTTGAACCGTAAGTCCTAGACGCTCGATCTTGGCGGCATTCGTCTCAGCGCCTGGCAATTAGTATAGGAGCACTGTGTTTGACTTCTCTGGATGTTTCCCAGGCGAGTTATTGACAAGTAAATCCTAGACGCTCGATCTTGGTTATTTTCGCTTTCGCGGCTGGCAGTAAAAGAACCATGTTTCTGTGAATAACTCCTGAACCGTAAGTCCTAGACGCTCGCTCTTGGCTGCATTCGATTCAGCTCGTGGCAGCCAGTCTAAAAAACACTATCTTGGACTTCTCTGCATGTTTCCCAGGCGAGCAATTGGCAGCATGTTCAGAACCATGTTTCTGTGAATAACTCCTGAACCGTAAGTCCTAGACGCTCGATCTTGGCGGCATTCGTCTCAGCGCCTGGCAATTAGTATAGGAGCACTGTGTTTGACTTCTCTGGATGTTTCCCAGGCGAGTTATTGACAAGTAAATCCTAGACGCTCGATCTTGGTTATTTTCGCTTTCGCGGCTGGCAGTAAAAGAACCATGTTTCTGTGAATAACTCCTGAACCGTAAGTCCTAGACGCTCGCTCTTGGCTGCATTCGATTCAGCTCGTGGCAGCCAGTCTAAAAAACACTATCTTGGACTTCTCTGCATGTTTCCCAGGCGAGCAATTGGCAGCATGTTCAGAACCATGTTTCTGTGAATAACTCCTGAACCGTAAGTCCTAGACGCTCGCTCTTGGCTGCATTCGATTCAGCTCGTGGCAGCCAGTCTAAAAAACACTATCTTGGACTTCTCTGCATGTTTCCCAGGCGAGAAATTGGCAGCATGTTCAGAACCATGTTTCTGTGAATAACTCCTGAACCGTAAGTCCTAGACGCTCGCTCTTGGCTGCATTCGATTCAGCTCGTGGCAGCCAGTCTAAAAAACACTATCTTGGACTTCTCTGCATGTTTCCCAGGCGAGAAATTGGCAGCATGTTCAGAACCATGTTTCTGTGAATAACTCCTGAACCGTAAGTCCTAGACGCTCGCTCTTGGCTGCATTCGATTCAGCTCGTGGCAGCCAGTCTAAAAAACACTATCTTGGACTTCTCTGCATGTTTCCCAGGCGAGAAATTGGCAGCATGTTCAGAACCATGTTTCTGTGAATAACTCCTGAACCGTAAGTCCTAGACGCTCGATCTTGGCGGCATTCGTCTCAGCGCCTGGCAATTAGTATAGGAGCACTGTGTTTGACTTCTCTGGATGTTTCCCAGGCGAGTTATTGACAAGTAAATCCTAGACGCTCGATCTTGGTTATTTTCGCTTTCGCGGCTGGCAGTAAAAGAACCATGTTTCTGTGAATAACTCCTGAACCGTAAGTCCTAGACGCTCGCTCTTGGCTGCATTCGATTCAGCTCGTGGCAGCCAGTCTAAAAAACACTATCTTGGACTTCTCTGCATGTTTCCCAGGCGAGCAATTGGCAGCATGTTCAGAACCATGTTTCTGTGAATAACTCCTGAACCGTAAGTCCTAGACGCTCGCTCTTGGCTGCATTCGATTCAGCTCGTGGCAGCCAGTCTAAAAAACACTATCTTGGACTTCTCTGCATGTTTCCCAGGCGAGAAATTGGCAGCATGTTCAGAACCATGTTTCTGTGAATAACTCCTGAACCGTAAGTCCTAGACGCTCGCTCTTGGCTGCATTCGATTCAGCTCGTGGCAGCCAGTCTAAAAAACACTATCTTGGACTTCTCTGCATGTTTCCCAGGCGAGAAATTGGCAGCATGTTCAGAACCATGTTTCTGTGAATAACTCCTGAACCGTAAGTCCTAGACGCTCGCTCTTGGCTGCATTCGATTCAGCTCGTGGCAGCCAGTCTAAAAAACACTATCTTGGACTTCTCTGCATGTTTCCCAGGCGAGCAATTGGCAGCATGTTCAGAACCATGTTTCTGTGAATAACTCCTGAACCGTAAGTCCTAGACGCTCGCTCTTGGCTGCATTCGATTCAGCTCGTGGCAGCCAGTCTAAAAAACACTATCTTGGACTTCTCTGCATGTTTCCCAGGCGAGCAATTGGCAGCATGTTCAGAACCATGTTTCTGTGAATAACTCCTGAACCGTAAGTCCTAGACGCTCGCTCTTGGCTGCATTCGATTCAGCTCGTGGCAGCCAGTCTAAAAAACACTATCTTGGACTTCTCTGCATGTTTCCCAGGCGAGCAATTGGCAGCATGTTCAGAACCATGTTTCTGTGAATAACTCCTGAACCGTAAGTCCTAGACGCTCGCTCTTGGCTGCATTCGATTCAGCTCGTGGCAGCCAGTCTAAAAAACACTATCTTGGACTTCTCTGCATGTTTCCCAGGCGAGCAATTGGCAGCATGTTCAGAACCATGTTTCTGTGAATAACTCCTGAACCGTAAGTCACAGACGCTCGCTCTTGGCTGCATTCGATTCAGCTCGTGGCAGCCAGTCTAAAAAACACTATCTTGGACTCCTCTGCATGTTCCTAAGGCAAATGTTTCTAAAGCTAATTCTTGAACCGTAAGTCCTAGACGCTCGATCTTGGCGGCATTCGTCTCAGCGCCTGGCAATTAGTATAGGAGCACTGTGTTTGACTTCTCTGGATGTTTCCCAGGCGAGTTATTGACAAGTAAATCCTAGACGCTCGATCTTGGTTATTTTCGCTTTCGCGGCTGGCAGTAAAAGAACCATGTTTCTGTGAATAACTCCTGAACCGTAAGTCCTAGACGCTCGCTCTTGGCTGCATTCGATTCAGCTCGTGGCAGCCAGTCTAAAAAACACTATCTTGGACTTCTCTGCATGTTTCCCAGGCGAGCAATTGGCAGCATGTTCAGAACCATGTTTCTGTGAATAACTCCTGAACCGTAAGTCCTAGACGCTCGCTCTTGGCTGCATTCGATTCAGCTCGTGGCAGCCAGTCTAAAAAACACTATCTTGGACTTCTCTGCATGTTTCCCAGGCGAGAAATTGGCAGCATGTTCAGAACCATGTTTCTGTGAATAACTCCTGAACCGTAAGTCCTAGACGCTCGCTCTTGGCTGCATTCGATTCAGCTCGTGGCAGCCAGTCTAAAAAACACTATCTTGGACTTCTCTGCATGTTTCCCAGGCGAGAAATTGGCAGCATGTTCAGAACCATGTTTCTGTGAATAACTCCTGAACCGTAAGTCCTAGACGCTCGCTCTTGGCTGCATTCGATTCAGCTCGTGGCAGCCAGTCTAAAAAACACTATCTTGGACTTCTCTGCATGTTTCCCAGGCGAGAAATTGGCAGCATGTTCAGAACCATGTTTCTGTGAATAACTCCTGAACCGTAAGTCCTAGACGCTCGATCTTGGCGGCATTCGTCTCAGCGCCTGGCAATTAGTATAGGAGCACTGTGTTTGACTTCTCTGGATGTTTCCCAGGCGAGTTATTGACAAGTAAATCCTAGACGCTCGATCTTGGTTATTTTCGCTTTCGCGGCTGGCAGTAAAAGAACCATGTTTCTGTGAATAACTCCTGAACCGTAAGTCCTAGACGCTCGCTCTTGGCTGCATTCGATTCAGCTCGTGGCAGCCAGTCTAAAAAACACTATCTTGGACTTCTCTGCATGTTTCCCAGGCGAGAAATTGGCAGCATGTTCAGAACCATGTTTCTGTGAATAACTCCTGAACCGTAAGTCCTAGACGCTCGCTCTTGGCTGCATTCGATTCAGCTCGTGGCAGCCAGTCTAAAAAACACTATCTTGGACTTCTCTGCATGTTTCCCAGGCGAGAAATTGGCAGCATGTTCAGAACCATGTTTCTGTGAATAACTCCTGAACCGTAAGTCCTAGACGCTCGCTCTTGGCTGCATTCGATTCAGCTCGTGGCAGCCAGTCTAAAAAACACTATCTTGGACTTCTCTGCATGTTTCCCAGGCGAGAAATTGGCAGCATGTTCAGAACCATGTTTCTGTGAATAACTCCTGAACCGTAAGTCCTAGACGCTCGCTCTTGGCTGCATTCGATTCAGCTCGTGGCAGCCAGTCTAAAAAACACTATCTTGGACTTCTCTGCATGTTTCCCAGGCGAGCAATTGGCAGCATGTTCAGAACCATGTTTCTGTGAATAACTCCTGAACCGTAAGTCCTAGACGCTCGCTCTTGGCTGCATTCGATTCAGCTCGTGGCAGCCAGTCTAAAAAACACTATCTTGGACTTCTCTGCATGTTTCCCAGGCGAGCAATTGGCAGCATGTTCAGAACCATGTTTCTGTGAATAACTCCTGAACCGTAAGTCCTAGACGCTCGCTCTTGGCTGCATTCGATTCAGCTCGTGGCAGCCAGTCTAAAAAACACTATCTTGGACTTCTCTGCATGTTTCCCAGGCGAGCAATTGGCAGCATGTTCAGAACCATGTTTCTGTGAATAACTCCTGAACCGTAAGTCCTAGACGCTCGCTCTTGGCTGCATTCGATTCAGCTCGTGGCAGCCAGTCTAAAAAACACTATCTTGGACTTCTCTGCATGTTTCCCAGGCGAGCAATTGGCAGCATGTTCAGAACCATGTTTCTGTGAATAACTCCTGAACCGTAAGTCACAGACGCTCGCTCTTGGCTGCATTCGATTCAGCTCGTGGCAGCCAGTCTAAAAAACACTATCTTGGACTCCTCTGCATGTTCCTAAGGCAAATGTTTCTAAAGCTAATTCTTGAACCGTAAGTCCTAGACGCTCGATCTTGGCGGCATTCGTCTCAGCGCCTGGCAATTAGTATAGGAGCACTGTGTTTGACTTCTCTGGATGTTTCCCAGGCGAGTTATTGACAAGTAAATCCTAGACGCTCGATCTTGGTTATTTTTGCTTTCGCGGCTGGCAGTAAAAGAACCATGTTTCTGTGAATAACTCCTGAACCGTAAGTCCTAGACGCTCGCTCTTGGCTGCATTCGATTCAGCTCGTGGCAGCCAGTCTAAAAAACACTATCTTGGACTTCTCTGCATGTTTCCCAGGCGAGCAATTGGCAGCATGTTCAGAACCATGTTTCTGTGAATAACTCCTGAACCGTAAGTCCTAGACGCTCGCTCTTGGCTGCATTCGATTCAGCTCGTGGCAGCCAGTCTAAAAAACACTATCTTGGACTTCTCTGCATGTTCCTAAGGCAAATGTTTCTAAAGCTAATTCTTGAACCGTAAGTCCTAGACGCTCGATCTTGGCGGCATTCGTCTCAGCGCCTGGCAATTAGTATAGGAGCACTGTGTTTGACTTCTCTGGATGTTTCCCAGGCGAGTTATTGACAAGTAAATCCTAGACGCTCGATCTTGGTTATTTTCGCTTTCGCGGCTGGCAGTAAAAGAACCATGTTTCTGTGAATAACTCCTGAACCGTAAGTCCTAGACGCTCGCTCTTGGCTGCATTCGATTCAGCTCGTGGCAGCCAGTCTAAAAAACACTATCTTGGACTTCTCTGCATGTTTCCCAGGCGAGCAATTGGCAGCATGTTCAGAACCATGTTTCTGTGAATAACTCCTGAACCGTAAGTCCTAGACGCTCGCTCTTGGCTGCATTCGATTCAGCTCGTGGCAGCCAGTCTAAAAAACACTATCTTGGACTTCTCTGCATGTTTCCCAGGCGAGCAATTGGCAGCATGTTCAGAACCATGTTTCTGTGAATAACTCCTGAACCGTAAGTCCTAGACGCTCGCTCTTGGCTGCATTCGATTCAGCTCGTGGCAGCCAGTCTAAAAAACACTATCTTGGACTTCTCTGCATGTTTCCCAGGCGAGCAATTGGCAGCATGTTCAGAACCATGTTTCTGTGAATAACTCCTGAACCGTAAGTCACAGACGCTCGCTCTTGGCTGCTTTCGATTCAGCTCGTGGCAGCCAGTCTAAAAAACACTATCTTGGACTTCTCTGCATGTTCCTAAGGCAAATGTTTCTAAAGCTAATTCTTGAACCGTAAGTCCTAGACGCTCGATCTTGGCGGCATTCGTCTCAGCGCCTGGCAATTAGTATAGGAGCACTGTGTTTGACTTCTCTGGATGTTTCCCAGGCGAGTTATTGACAAGTAAATCCTAGACGCTCGATCTTGGTTATTTTCGCTTTCGCGGCTGGCAGTAAAAGAACCATGTTTCTGTGAATAACTCCTGAACCGTAAGTCCTAGACGCTCGCTCTTGGCTGCATTCGATTCAGCTCGTGGCAGCCAGTCTAAAAAACACTATCTTGGACTTCTCTGCATGTTTCCCAGGCGAGAAATTGGCAGCATGTTCAGAACCATGTTTCTGTGAATAACTCCTGAACCGTAAGTCCTAGACGCTCGATCTTGGCGGCATTCGTCTCAGCGCCTGGCAATTAGTATAGGAGCACTGTGTTTGACTTCTCTGGATGTTTCCCAGGCGAGTTATTGACAAGTAAATCCTAGACGCTCGATCTTGGTTATTTTCGCTTTCGCGGCTGGCAGTAAAAGAACCATGTTTCTGTGAATAACTCCTGAACCGTAAGTCCTAGACGCTCGCTCTTGGCTGCATTCGATTCAGCTCGTGGCAGCCAGTCTAAAAAACACTATCTTGGACTTCTCTGCATGTTTCCCAGGCGAGCAATTGGCAGCATGTTCAGAACCATGTTTCTGTGAATAACTCCTGAACCGTAAGTCCTAGACGCTCGCTCTTGGCTGCATTCGATTCAGCTCGTGGCAGCCAGTCTAAAAAACACTATCTTGGACTTCTCTGCATGTTTCCCAGGCGAGCAATTGGCAGCATGTTCAGAACCATGTTTCTGTGAATAACTCCTGAACCGTAAGTCCTAGACGCTCGCTCTTGGCTGCATTCGATTCAGCTCGTGGCAGCCAGTCTAAAAAACACTATCTTGGACTTCTCTGCATGTTTCCCAGGCGAGAAATTGGCAGCATGTTCAGAACCATGTTTCTGTGAATAACTCCTGAACCGTAAGTCCTAGACGCTCGCTCTTGGCTGCATTCGATTCAGCTCGTGGCAGCCAGTCTAAAAAACACTATCTTGGACTTCTCTGCATGTTTCCCAGGCGAGAAATTGGCAGCATGTTCAGAACCATGTTTCTGTGAATAACTCCTGAACCGTAAGTCCTAGACGCTCGCTCTTGGCTGCATTCGATTCAGCTCGTGGCAGCCAGTCTAAAAAACACTATCTTGGACTTCTCTGCATGTTTCCCAGGCGAGCAATTGGCAGCATGTTCAGAACCATGTTTCTGTGAATAACTCCTGAACCGTAAGTCCTAGACGCTCGCTCTTGGCTGCATTCGATTCAGCTCGTGGCAGCCAGTCTAAAAAACACTATCTTGGACTTCTCTGCATGTTTCCCAGGCGAGCAATTGGCAGCATGTTCAGAACCATGTTTCTGTGAATAACTCCTGAACCGTAAGTCCTAGACGCTCGCTCTTGGCTGCATTCGATTCAGCTCGTGGCAGCCAGTCTAAAAAACACTATCTTGGACTTCTCTGCATGTTTCCCAGGCGAGCAATTGGCAGCATGTTCAGAACCATGTTTCTGTGAATAACTCCTGAACCGTAAGTCACAGACGCTCGCTCTTGGCTGCTTTCGATTCAGCTCGTGGCAGCCAGTCTAAAAAACACTATCTTGGACTTCTCTGCATGTTCCTAAGGCAAATGTTTCTAAAGCTAATTCTTGAACCGTAAGTCCTAGACGCTCGATCTTGGCGGCATTCGTCTCAGCGCCTGGCAATTAGTATAGGAGCACTGTGTTTGACTTCTCTGGATGTTTCCCAGGCGAGTTATTGACAAGTAAATCCTAGACGCTCGATCTTGGTTATTTTCGCTTTCGCGGCTGGCAGTAAAAGAACCATGTTTCTGTGAATAACTCCTGAACCGTAAGTCCTAGACGCTCGCTCTTGGCTGCATTCGATTCAGCTCGTGGCAGCCAGTCTAAAAAACACTATCTTGGACTTCTCTGCATGTTTCCCAGGCGAGAAATTGGCAGCATGTTCAGAACCATGTTTCTGTGAATAACTCCTGAACCGTAAGTCCTAGACGCTCGATCTTGGCGGCATTCGTCTCAGCGCCTGGCAATTAGTATAGGAGCACTGTGTTTGACTTCTCTGGATGTTTCCCAGGCGAGTTATTGACAAGTAAATCCTAGACGCTCGATCTTGGTTATTTTCGCTTTCGCGGCTGGCAGTAAAAGAACCATGTTTCTGTGAATAACTCCTGAACCGTAAGTCCTAGACGCTCGCTCTTGGCTGCATTCGATTCAGCTCGTGGCAGCCAGTCTAAAAAACACTATCTTGGACTTTTCTGCATGTTTCCCAGGCGAGCAATTGGCAGCATGTTCAGAACCATGTTTCTGTGAATAACTCCTGAACCGTAAGTCCTAGACGCTCGCTCTTGGCTGCATTCGATTCAGCTCGTGGCAGCCAGTCTAAAAAACACTATCTTGGACTTCTCTGCATGTTTCCCAGGCGAGAAATTGGCAGCATGTTCAGAACCATGTTTCTGTGAATAACTCCTGAACCGTAAGTCCTAGACGCTCGCTCTTGGCTGCATTCGATTCAGCTCGTGGCAGCCAGTCTAAAAAAACACTATCTTGGACTTCTCTGCATGTTTCCCAGGCGAGAAATTGGCAGCATGTTCAGAACCATGTTTCTGTGAATAACTCCTGAACCGTAAGTCCTAGACGCTCGCTCTTGGCTGCATTCGATTCAGCTCGTGGCAGCCAGTCTAAAAAACACTATCTTGGACTTCTCTGCATGTTTCCCAGGCGAGAAATTGGCAGCATGTTCAGAACCATGTTTCTGTGAATAACTCCTGAACCGTAAGTCCTAGACGCTCGATCTTGGCGGCATTCGTCTCAGCGCCTGGCAATTAGTATAGGAGCACTGTGTTTGACTTCTCTGGATGTTTCCCAGGCGAGTTATTGACAAGTAAATCCTAGACGCTCGATCTTGGTTATTTTCGCTTTCGCGGCTGGCAGTAAAAGAACCATGTTTCTGTGAATAACTCCTGAACCGTAAGTCCTAGACGCTCGCTCTTGGCTGCATTCGATTCAGCTCGTGGCAGCCAGTCTAAAAAACACTATCTTGGACTTCTCTGCATGTTTCCCAGGCGAGCAATTGGCAGCATGTTCAGAACCATGTTTCTGTGAATAACTCCTGAACCGTAAGTCCTAGACGCTCGCTCTTGGCTGCATTCGATTCAGCTCGTGGCAGCCAGTCTAAAAAACACTATCTTGGACTTCTCTGCATGTTTCCCAGGCGAGCAATTGGCAGCATGTTCAGAACCATGTTTCTGTGAATAACTCCTGAACCGTAAGTCCTAGACGCTCGCTCTTGGCTGCATTCGATTCAGCTCGTGGCAGCCAGTCTAAAAAACACTATCTTGGACTTCTCTGCATGTTTCCCAGGCGAGCAATTGGCAGCATGTTCAGAACCATGTTTCTGTGAATAACTCCTGAACCGTAAGTCCTAGACGCTCGCTCTTGGCTGCATTCGATTCAGCTCGTGGCAGCCAGTCTAAAAAACACTATCTTGGACTTCTCTGCATGTTTCCCAGGCGAGAAATTGGCAGCATGTTCAGAACCATGTTTCTGTGAATAACTCCTGAACCGTAAGTCCTAGACGCTCGCTCTTGGCTGCATTCGATTCAGCTCGTGGCAGCCAGTCTAAAAAACACTATCTTGGACTTCTCTGCATGTTTCCCAGGCGAGAAATTGGCAGCATGTTCAGAACCATGTTTCTGTGAATAACTCCTGAACCGTAAGTCGTAGACGCTCGCTCTTGGCTGCATTCGATTCAGCTCGTGGCAGCCAGTCTAAAAAACACTATCTTGGACTTCTCTGCATGTTTCCCCAGGCGAGAAATTGGCAGCATGTTCAGAACCATGTTTCTGTGAATAACTCCTGAACCGTAAGTCCTAGACGCTCGCTCTTGGCTGCATTCGATTCAGCTCGTGGCAGCCAGTCTAAAAAACACTATCTTGGACTTCTCTGCATGTTTCCCAGGCGAGCAATTGGCAGCATGTTCAGAACCATGTTTCTGTGAATAACTCCTGAACCGTAAGTCCTAGACGCTCGCTCTTGGCTGCATTCGATTCAGCTCGTGGCAGCCAGTCTAAAAAACACTATCTTGGACTTTCTCTGCATGTTTTCCCAGGCGAGAAATTGGCAGCATGTTCAGAACCATGTTTCTGTGAATAACTCCTGAACCGTAAGTCCTAGACGCTCGATCTTGGCGGCATTCGTCTCAGCGCCTGGCAATTAGTATAGGAGCACTGTGTTTGACTTCTCTGGATGTTTCCCAGGCGAGTTATTGACAAGTAAATCCTAGACGCTCGATCTTGGTTATTTTCGCTTTCGCGGCTGGCAGTAAAAGAACCATGTTTCTGTGAATAACTCCTGAACCGTAAGTCCTAGACGCTCGCTCTTGGCTGCATTCGATTCAGCTCGTGGCAGCCAGTCTAAAAAACACTATCTTGGACTTCTCTGCATGTTTCCCAGGCGAGAAATTGGCAGCATGTTCAGAACCATGTTTCTGTGAATAACTCCTGAACCGTAAGTCCTAGACGCTCGATCTTGGCGGCATTCGTCTCAGCGCCTGGCAATTAGTATAGGAGCACTGTGTTTGACTTCTCTGGATGTTTCCCAGGCGAGTTATTGACAAGTAAATCCTAGACGCTCGATCTTGGTTATTTTCGCTTTCGCGGCTGGCAGTAAAAGAACCATGTTTCTGTGAATAACTCCTGAACCGTAAGTCCTAGACGCTCGCTCTTGGCTGCATTCGATTCAGCTCGTGGCAGCCAGTCTAAAAAACACTATCTTGGACTTCTCTGCATGTTTCCCAGGCGAGAAATTGGCAGCATGTTCAGAACCATGTTTCTGTGAATAACTCCTGAACCGTAAGTCCTAGACGCTCGCTCTTGGCTGCATTCGATTCAGCTCGTGGCAGCCAGTCTAAAAAACACTATCTTGGACTTCTCTGCATGTTTCCCAGGCGAGAAATTGGCAGCATGTTCAGAACCATGTTTCTGTGAATAACTCCTGAACCGTAAGTCCTAGACGCTCGCTCTTGGCTGCATTCGATTCAGCTCGTGGCAGCCAGTCTAAAAAACACTATCTTGGACTTCTCTGCATGTTTCCCAGGCGAGCAATTGGCAGCATGTTCAGAACCATGTTTCTGTGAATAACTCCTGAACCGTAAGTCACAGACGCTCGCTCTTGGCTGCATTCGATTCAGCTCGTGGCAGCCAGTCTAAAAAACACTATCTTGGACTCCTCTGCATGTTCCTAAGGCAAATGTTTCTAAAGCTAATTCTTGAACCGTAAGTCCTAGACGCTCGATCTTGGCGGCATTCGTCTCAGCGCCTGGCAATTAGTATAGGAGCACTGTGTTTGACTTCTCTGGATGTTTCCCAGGCGAGTTATTGACAAGTAAATCCTAGACGCTCGATCTTGGTTATTTTCCGCTTTCGCGGCTGGCAGTAAAAGAACCATGTTTCTGTGAATAACTCCTGAACCGTAAGTCCTAGACGCTCGCTCTTGGCTGCATTCGATTCAGCTCGTGGCAGCCAGTCTAAAAAACACTATCTTGGACTTCTCTGCATGTTTCCCAGGCGAGCAATTGGCAGCATGTTCAGAACCATGTTTCTGTGAATAACTCCTGAACCGTAAGTCCTAGACGCTCGCTCTTGGCTGCATTCGATTCAGCTCGTGGCAGCCAGTCTAAAAAACACTATCTTGGACTTCTCTGCATGTTTCCCAGGCGAGAAATTGGCAGCATGTTCAGAACCATGTTTCTGTGAATAACTCCTGAACCGTAAGTCCTAGACGCTCGCTCTTGGCTGCATTCGATTCAGCTCGTGGCAGCCAGTCTAAAAAACACTATCTTGGACTTCTCTGCATGTTTCCCAGGCGAGCAATTGGCAGCATGTTCAGAACCATGTTTCTGTGAATAACTCCTGAACCGTAAGTCCTAGACGCTCGCTCTTGGCTGCATTCGATTCAGCTCGTGGCAGCCAGTCTAAAAAACACTATCTTGGACTTCTCTGCATGTTTCCCAGGCGAGCAATTGGCAGCATGTTCAGAACCATGTTTCTGTGAATAACTCCTGAACCGTAAGTCCTAGACGCTCGCTCTTGGCTGCATTCGATTCAGCTCGTGGCAGCCAGTCTAAAAAACACTATCTTGGACTTCTCTGCATGTTTCCCAGGCGAGCAATTGGCAGCATGTTCAGAACCATGTTTCTGTGAATAACTCCTGAACCGTAAGTCCTAGACGCTCGCTCTTGGCTGCATTCGATTCAGCTCGTGGCAGCCAGTCTAAAAAACACTATCTTGGACTTCTCTGCATGTTTCCCAGGCGAGAAATTGGCAGCATGTTCAGAACCATGTTTCTGTGAATAACTCCTGAACCGTAAGTCCTAGACGCTCGCTCTTGGCTGCATTCGATTCAGCTCGTGGCAGCCAGTCTAAAAAACACTATCTTGGACTTCTCTGCATGTTTCCCAGGCGAGAAATTGGCAGCATGTTCAGAACCATGTTTCTGTGAATAACTCCTGAACCGTAAGTCCTAGACGCTCGCTCTTGGCTGCATTCGATTCAGCTCGTGGCAGCCAGTCTAAAAAACACTATCTTGGACTTCTCTGCATGTTTCCCCAGGCGAGAAATTGGCAGCATGTTCAGAACCATGTTTCTGTGAATAACTCCTGAACCGTAAGTCCTAGACGCTCGCTCTTGGCTGCATTCGATTCAGCTCGTGGCAGCCAGTCTAAAAAACACTATCTTGGACTTCTCTGCATGTTTCCCAGGCGAGAAATTGGCAGCATGTTCAGAACCATGTTTCTGTGAATAACTCCTGAACCGTAAGTCCTAGACGCTCGCTCTTGGCTGCATTCGATTCAGCTCGTGGCAGCCAGTCTAAAAAACACTATCTTGGACTTCTCTGCATGTTTCCCAGGCGAGCAATTGGCAGCATGTTCAGAACCATGTTTCTGTGAATAACTCCTGAACCGTAAGTCCTAGACGCTCGCTCTTGGCTGCATTCGATTCAGCTCGTGGCAGCCAGTCTAAAAAACACTATCTTGGACTTCTCTGCATGTTTCCCAGGCGAGCAATTGGCAGCATGTTCAGAACCATGTTTCTGTGAATAACTCCTGAACCGTAAGTCCTAGACGCTCGCTCTTGGCTGCATTCGATTCAGCTCGTGGCAGCCAGTCTAAAAAACACTATCTTGGACTTCTCTGCATGTTTCCCAGGCGAGCAATTGGCAGCATGTTCAGAACCATGTTTCTGTGAATAACTCCTGAACCGTAAGTCCTAGACGCTCGCTCTTGGCTGCATTCGATTCAGCTCGTGGCAGCCAGTCTAAAAAACACTATCTTGGACTTCTCTGCATGTTTCCCAGGCGAGCAATTGGCAGCATGTTCAGAACCATGTTTCTGTGAATAACTCCTGAACCGTAAGTCACAGACGCTCGCTCTTGGCTGCATTCGATTCAGCTCGTGGCAGCCAGTCTAAAAAACACTATCTTGGACTCCTCTGCATGTTCCTAAGGCAAATGTTTCTAAAGCTAATTCTTGAACCGTAAGTCCTAGACGCTCGATCTTGGCGGCATTCGTCTCAGCGCCTGGCAATTAGTATAGGAGCACTGTGTTTGACTTCTCTGGATGTTTCCCAGGCGAGTTATTGACAAGTAAATCCTAGACGCTCGATCTTGGTTATTTTCGCTTTCGCGGCTGGCAGTAAAAGAACCATGTTTCTGTGAATAACTCCTGAACCGTAAGTCCTAGACGCTCGCTCTTGGCTGCATTCGATTCAGCTCGTGGCAGCCAGTCTAAAAAACACTATCTTGGACTTCTCTGCATGTTTCCCAGGCGAGCAATTGGCAGCATGTTCAGAACCATGTTTCTGTGAATAACTCCTGAACCGTAAGTCCTAGACGCTCGCTCTTGGCTGCATTCGATTCAGCTCGTGGCAGCCAGTCTAAAAAACACTATCTTGGACTTCTCTGCATGTTCCTAAGGCAAATGTTTCTAAAGCTAATTCTTGAACCGTAAGTCCTAGACGCTCGATCTTGGCGGCATTCGTCTCAGCGCCTGGCAATTAGTATAGGAGCACTGTGTTTGACTTCTCTGGATGTTTCCCAGGCGAGTTATTGACAAGTAAATCCTAGACGCTCGATCTTGGTTATTTTCGCTTTCGCGGCTGGCAGTAAAAGAACCATGTTTCTGTGAATAACTCCTGAACCGTAAGTCCTAGACGCTCGCTCTTGGCTGCATTCGATTCAGCTCGTGGCAGCCAGTCTAAAAAACACTATCTTGGACTTCTCTGCATGTTTCCCAGGCGAGCAATTGGCAGCATGTTCAGAACCATGTTTCTGTGAATAACTCCTGAACCGTAAGTCCTAGACGCTCGCTCTTGGCTGCATTCGATTCAGCTCGTGGCAGCCAGTCTAAAAAACACTATCTTGGACTTCTCTGCATGTTTCCCAGGCGAGCAATTGGCAGCATGTTCAGAACCATGTTTCTGTGAATAACTCCTGAACCGTAAGTCCTAGACGCTCGCTCTTGGCTGCATTCGATTCAGCTCGTGGCAGCCAGTCTAAAAAAACACTATCTTGGACTTCTCTGCATGTTTCCCAGGCGAGCAATTGGCAGCATGTTCAGAACCATGTTTCTGTGAATAACTCCTGAACCGTAAGTCACAGACGCTCGCTCTTGGCTGCTTTCGATTCAGCTCGTGGCAGCCAGTCTAAAAAACACTATCTTGGACTTCTCTGCATGTTCCTAAGGCAAATGTTTCTAAAGCTAATTCTTGAACCGTAAGTCCTAGACGCTCGATCTTGGCGGCATTCGTCTCAGCGCCTGGCAATTAGTATAGGAGCACTGTGTTTGACTTCTCTGGATGTTTCCCAGGCGAGTTATTGACAAGTAAATCCTAGACGCTCGATCTTGGTTATTTTCGCTTTCGCGGCTGGCAGTAAAAGAACCATGTTTCTGTGAATAACTCCTGAACCGTAAGTCCTAGACGCTCGCTCTTGGCTGCATTCGATTCAGCTCGTGGCAGCCAGTCTAAAAAACACTATCTTGGACTTCTCTGCATGTTTCCCAGGCGAGAAATTGGCAGCATGTTCAGAACCATGTTTCTGTGAATAACTCCTGAACCGTAAGTCCTAGACGCTCGATCTTGGCGGCATTCGTCTCAGCGCCTGGCAATTAGTATGGATGTTTCCCAGGCGAGTTATTGACAAGTAAATCCTAGACGCTCGATCTTGGTTATTTTCGCTTTCGCGGCTGGCAGTAAAAGAACCATGTTTCTGTGAATAACTCCTGAACCGTAAGTCCTAGACGCTCGCTCTTGGCTGCATTCGATTCAGCTCGTGGCAGCCAGTCTAAAAAACACTATCTTGGACTTCTCTGCATGTTTCCCAGGCGAGCAATTGGCAGCATGTTCAGAACCATGTTTCTGTGAATAACTCCTGAACCGTAAGTCCTAGACGCTCGCTCTTGGCTGCATTCGATTCAGCTCGTGGCAGCCAGTCTAAAAAACACTATCTTGGACTTCTCTGCATGTTTCCCAGGCGAGAAATTGGCAGCATGTTCAGAACCATGTTTCTGTGAATAACTCCTGAACCGTAAGTCCTAGACGCTCGCTCTTGGCTGCATTCGATTCAGCTCGTGGCAGCCAGTCTAAAAAACACTATCTTGGACTTCTCTGCATGTTTCCCAGGCGAGAAATTGGCAGCATGTTCAGAACCATGTTTCTGTGAATAACTCCTGAACCGTAAGTCCTAGACGCTCGCTCTTGGCTGCATTCGATTCAGCTCGTGGCAGCCAGTCTAAAAAACACTATCTTGGACTTCTCTGCATGTTTCCCAGGCGAGAAAATTGGCAGCATGTTCAGAACCATGTTTCTGTGAATACTCCTGAACCGTAAGTCCTAGACGCTCGATCTTGGCGGCATTCGTCTCAGCGCCTGGCAATTAGTATAGGAGCACTGTGTTTGACTTCTCTGGATGTTTCCCAGGCGAGTTATTGACAAGTAAATCCTAGACGCTCGATCTTGGTTATTTTCGCTTTCGCGGCTGGCAGTAAAAGAACCATGTTTCTGTGAATAACTCCTGAACCGTAAGTCCTAGACGCTCGCTCTTGGCTGCATTCGATTC
The DNA here is from genome assembly GCF_050947455.1 of Rhinoderma darwinii. Classification (NCBI taxonomy): domain Eukaryota; kingdom Metazoa; phylum Chordata; class Amphibia; order Anura; family Rhinodermatidae; genus Rhinoderma; species Rhinoderma darwinii. Next base: position 98,715,526 of record NC_134697.1, on the reverse strand, counting down.
AGCTCGTGGCAGCCAGTCTAAAAAACACTATCTTGGACTTCTCTGCATGTTTCCCAGGCGAGCAATTGGCAGCATGTTCAGAACCATGTTTCTGTGAATAACTCCTGAACCGTAAGTCCTAGACGCTCGCTCTTGGCTGCATTCGATTCAGCTCGTGGCAGCCAGTCTAAAAAACACTATCTTGGACTTCTCTGCATGTTTCCCAGGCGAGCAATTGGCAGCATGTTCAGAACCATGTTTCTGTGAATAACTCCTGAACCGTAAGTCCTAGACGCTCGCTCTTGGCTGCATTCGATTCAGCTCGTGGCAGCCAGTCTAAAAAACACTATCTTGGACTTCTCTGCATGTTTCCCAGGCGAGCAATTGGCAGCATGTTCAGAACCATGTTTCTGTGAATAACTCCTGAACCGTAAGTCCTAGACGCTCGCTCTTGGCTGCATTCGATTCAGCTCGTGGCAGCCAGTCTAAAAAACACTATCTTGGACTTCTCTGCATGTTTCCCAGGCGAGAAATTGGCAGCATGTTCAGAACCATGTTTCTGTGAATAACTCCTGAACCGTAAGTCCTAGACGCTCGCTCTTGGCTGCATTCGATTCAGCTCGTGGCAGCCAGTCTAAAAAACACTATCTTGGACTTCTCTGCATGTTTCCCAGGCGAGAAATTGGCAGCATGTTCAGAACCATGTTTCTGTGAATAACTCCTGAACCGTAAGTCCTAGACGCTCGCTCTTGACTGCATTCGATTCAGCTCGTGGCAGCCAGTCTAAAAAACACTATCTTGGACTTCTCTGCATGTTTCCCAGGCGAGAAATTGGCAGCATGTTCAGAACCATGTTTCTGTGAATAACTCCTGAACCGTAAGTCCTAGACGCTCGCTCTTGGCTGCATTCGATTCAGCTCGTGGCAGCCAGTCTAAAAAACACTATCTTGGACTTCTCTGCATGTTTCCCAGGCGAGCAATTGGCAGCATGTTCAGAACCATGTTTCTGTGAATAACTCCTGAACCGTAAGTCCTAGACGCTCGCTCTTGGCTGCATTCGATTCAGCTCGTGGCAGCCAGTCTAAAAAACACTATCTTGGACTTCTCTGCATGTTTCCCAGGCGAGAAATTGGCAGCATGTTCAGAACCATGTTTCTGTGAATAACTCCTGAACCGTAAGTCCTAGACGCTCGATCTTGGCGGCATTCGTCTCAGCGCCTGGCAATTAGTATAGGAGCACTGTGTTTGACTTCTCTGGATGTTTCCCAGGCGAGTTATTGACAAGTAAATCCTAGACGCTCGATCTTGGTTATTTTCGCTTTCGCGGCTGGCAGTAAAAGAACCATGTTTCTGTGAATAACTCCTGAACCGTAAGTCCTAGACGCTCGATCTTGGCTGCATTCGATTCAGCTCGTGGCAGCCAGTCTAAAAAACACTATCTTGGACTTCTCTGCATGTTTCCCAGGCGAGCAATTGGCAGCATGTTCAGAACCATGTTTCTGTGAATAACTCCTGAGCCGTAAGTCCTAGACGCTCGCTCTTGGCTGCATTCGATTCAGCTCGTGGCAGCCAGTCTAAAAAACACTATCTTGGACTTCTCTGCATGTTTCCCAGGCGAGCAATTGGCAGCATGTTCAGAACCATGTTTCTGTGAATAACTCCTGAACCGTAAGTCCTAGACGCTCGCTCTTGGCTGCATTCGATTCAGCTCGTGGCAGCCAGTCTAAAAAACACTATCTTGGACTTCTCTGCATGTTTCCCAGGCGAGAAATTGGCAGCATGTTCAGAACCATGTTTCTGTGAATAACTCCTGAACCGTAAGTCCTAGACGCTCGATCTTGGCGGCATTCGTCTCAGCGCCTGGCAATTAGTATAGGAGCACTGTGTTTGACTTCTCTGGATGTTTCCCAGGCGAGTTATTGACAAGTAAATCCTAGACGCTCGATCTTGGTTATTTTCGCTTTCGCGGCTGGCAGTAAAAGAACCATGTTTCTGTGAATAACTCCTGAACCGTAAGTCCTAGACGCTCGCTCTTGGCTGCATTCGATTCAGCTCGTGGCAGCCAGTCTAAAAAACACTATCTTGGACTTCTCTGCATGTTTCCCAGGCGAGAAATTGGCAGCATGTTCAGAACCATGTTTCTGTGAATAACTCCTGAACCGTAAGTCCTAGACGCTCGATCTTGGCGGCATTCGTCTCAGCGCCTGGCAATTAGTATAGGAGCACTGTGTTTGACTTCTCTGGATGTTTCCCAGGCGAGTTATTGACAAGTAAATCCTAGACGCTCGATCTTGGTTATTTTCGCTTTCGCGGCTGGCAGTAAAAGAACCATGTTTCTGTGAATAACTCCTGAACCGTAAGTCCTAGACGCTCGCTCTTGGCTGCATTCGATTCAGCTCGTGGCAGCCAGTCTAAAAAACACTATCTTGGACTTCTCTGCATGTTTCCCAGGCGAGCAATTGGCAGCATGTTCAGAACCATGTTTCTGTGAATAACTCCTGAACCGTAAGTCCTAGACGCTCGCTCTTGGCTGCATTCGATTCAGCTCGTGGCAGCCAGTCTAAAAAACACTATCTTGGACTTCTCTGCATGTTTCCCAGGCGAGAAATTGGCAGCATGTTCAGAACCATGTTTCTGTGAATAACTCCTGAACCGTAAGTCCTAGACGCTCGCTCTTGGCTGCATTCGATTCAGCTCGTGGCAGCCAGTCTAAAAAACACTATCTTGGACTTCTCTGCATGTTTCCCAGGCGAGAAATTGGCAGCATGTTCAGAACCATGTTTCTGTGAATAACTCCTGAACCGTAAGTCCTAGACGCTCGCTCTTGGCTGCATTCGATTCAGCTCGTGGCAGCCAGTCTAAAAAACACTATCTTGGACTTCTCTGCATGTTTCCCAGGCGAGAAATTGGCAGCATGTTCAGAACCATGTTTCTGTGAATAACTCCTGAACCGTAAGTCCTAGACGCTCGATCTTGGCGGCATTCGTCTCAGCGCCTGGCAATTAGTATAGGAGCACTGTGTTTGACTTCTCTGGATGTTTCCCAGGCGAGTTATTGACAAGTAAATCCTAGACGCTCGATCTTGGTTATTTTCGCTTTCGCGGCTGGCAGTAAAAGAACCATGTTTCTGTGAATAACTCCTGAACCGTAAGTCCTAGACGCTCGCTCTTGGCTGCATTCGATTCAGCTCGTGGCAGCCAGTCTAAAAAACACTATCTTGGACTTCTCTGCATGTTTCCCAGGCGAGCAATTGGCAGCATGTTCAGAACCATGTTTCTGTGAATAACTCCTGAACCGTAAGTCCTAGACGCTCGCTCTTGGCTGCATTCGATTCAGCTCGTGGCAGCCAGTCTAAAAAACACTATCTTGGACTTCTCTGCATGTTTCCCAGGCGAGCAATTGGCAGCATGTTCAGAACCATGTTTCTGTGAATAACTCCTGAACCGTAAGTCCTAGACGCTCGCTCTTGGCTGCATTCGATTCAGCTCGTGGCAGCCAGTCTAAAAAACACTATCTTGGACTTCTCTGCATGTTTCCCAGGCGAGCAATTGGCAGCATGTTCAGAACCATGTTTCTGTGAATAACTCCTGAACCGTAAGTCCTAGACGCTCGCTCTTGGCTGCATTCGATTCAGCTCGTGGCAGCCAGTCTAAAAAACACTATCTTGGACTTCTCTGCATGTTTCCCAGGCGAGCAATTGGCAGCATGTTCAGAACCATGTTTCTGTGAATAACTCCTGAACCGTAAGTCACAGACGCTCGCTCTTGGCTGCATTCGATTCAGCTCGTGGCAGCCAGTCTAAAAAACACTATCTTGGACTCCTCTGCATGTTCCTAAGGCAAATGTTTCTAAAGCTAATTCTTGAACCGTAAGTCCTAGACGCTCGATCTTGGCGGCATTCGTCTCAGCGCCTGGCAATTAGTATAGGAGCACTGTGTTTGACTTCTCTGGATGTTTCCCAGGCGAGTTATTGACAAGTAAATCCTAGACGCTCGATCTTGGTTATTTTCGCTTTCGCGGCTGGCAGTAAAAGAACCATGTTTCTGTGAATAACTCCTGAACCGTAAGTCCTAGACGCTCGCTCTTGGCTGCATTCGATTCAGCTCGTGGCAGCCAGTCTAAAAAACACTATCTTGGACTTCTCTGCATGTTTCCCAGGCGAGCAATTGGCAGCATGTTCAGAACCATGTTTCTGTGAATAACTCCTGAACCGTAAGTCCTAGACGCTCGCTCTTGGCTGCATTCGATTCAGCTCGTGGCAGCCAGTCTAAAAAACACTATCTTGGACTTCTCTGCATGTTCCTAAGGCAAATGTTTCTAAAGCTAATTCTTGAACCGTAAGTCCTAGACGCTCGATCTTGGCGGCATTCGTCTCAGCGCCTGGCAATTAGTATAGGAGCACTGTGTTTGACTTCTCTGGATGTTTCCCAGGCGAGTTATTGACAAGTAAATCCTAGACGCTCGATCTTGGTTATTTTCGCTTTCGCGGCTGGCAGTAAAAGAACCATGTTTCTGTGAATAACTCCTGAACCGTAAGTCCTAGACGCTCGCTCTTGGCTGCATTCGATTCAGCTCGTGGCAGCCAGTCTAAAAAACACTATCTTGGACTTCTCTGCATGTTTCCCAGGCGAGCAATTGGCAGCATGTTCAGAACCATGTTTCTGTGAATAACTCCTGAACCGTAAGTCCTAGACGCTCGCTCTTGGCTGCATTCGATTCAGCTCGTGGCAGCCAGTCTAAAAAACACTATCTTGGACTTCTCTGCATGTTTCCCAGGCGAGCAATTGGCAGCATGTTCAGAACCATGTTTCTGTGAATAACTCCTGAACCGTAAGTCCTAGACGCTCGCTCTTGGCTGCATTCGATTCAGCTCGTGGCAGCCAGTCTAAAAAACACTATCTTGGACTTCTCTGCATGTTTCCCAGGCGAGCAATTGGCAGCATGTTCAGAACCATGTTTCTGTGAATAACTCCTGAACCGTAAGTCACAGACGCTCGCTCTTGGCTGCTTTCGATTCAGCTCGTGGCAGCCAGTCTAAAAAACACTATCTTGGACTTCTCTGCATGTTCCTAAGGCAAATGTTTCTAAAGCTAATTCTTGAACCGTAAGTCCTAGACGCTCGATCTTGGCGGCATTCGTCTCAGCGCCTGGCAATTAGTATAGGAGCACTGTGTTTGACTTCTCTGGATGTTTCCCAGGCGAGTTATTGACAAGTAAATCCTAGACGCTCGATCTTGGTTATTTTCGCTTTCGCGGCTGGCAGTAAAAGAACCATGTTTCTGTGAATAACTCCTGAACCGTAAGTCCTAGACGCTCGCTCTTGGCTGCATTCGATTCAGCTCGTGGCAGCCAGTCTAAAAAACACTATCTTGGACTTCTCTGCATGTTTCCCAGGCGAGAAATTGGCAGCATGTTCAGAACCATGTTTCTGTGAATAACTCCTGAACCGTAAGTCCTAGACGCTCGATCTTGGCGGCATTCGTCTCAGCGCCTGGCAATTAGTATAGGAGCACTGTGTTTGACTTCTCTGGATGTTTCCCAGGCGAGTTATTGACAAGTAAATCCTAGACGCTCGATCTTGGTTATTTTCGCTTTCGCGGCTGGCAGTAAAAGAACCATGTTTCTGTGAATAACTCCTGAACCGTAAGTCCTAGACGCTCGCTCTTGGCTGCATTCGATTCAGCTCGTGGCAGCCAGTCTAAAAAACACTATCTTGGACTTCTCTGCATGTTTCCCAGGCGAGCAATTGGCAGCATGTTCAGAACCATGTTTCTGTGAATAACTCCTGAACCGTAAGTCCTAGACGCTCGCTCTTGGCTGCATTCGATTCAGCTCGTGGCAGCCAGTCTAAAAAACACTATCTTGGACTTCTCTGCATGTTTCCCAGGCGAGAAATTGGCAGCATGTTCAGAACCATGTTTCTGTGAATAACTCCTGAACCGTAAGTCCTAGACGCTCGCTCTTGGCTGCATTCGATTCAGCTCGTGGCAGCCAGTCTAAAAAACACTACCTTGGACTTCTCTGCATGTTTCCCAGGCGAGAAATTGGCAGCATGTTCAGAACCATGTTTCTGTGAATAACTCCTGAACCGTAAGTCCTAGACGCTCGCTCTTGGCTGCATTCGATTCAGCTCGTGGCAGCCAGTCTAAAAAACACTATCTTGGACTTCTCTGCATGTTTCCCAGGCGAGAAATTGGCAGCATGTTCAGAACCATGTTTCTGTGAATAACTCCTGAACCGTAAGTCCTAGACGCTCGATCTTGGCGGCATTCGTCTCAGCGCCTGGCAATTAGTATAGGAGCACTGTGTTTGACTTCTCTGGATGTTTCCCAGGCGAGTTATTGACAAGTAAATCCTAGACGCTCGATCTTGGTTATTTTCGCTTTCGCGGCTGGCAGTAAAAGAACCATGTTTCTGTGAATAACTCCTGAACCGTAAGTCCTAGACGCTCGCTCTTGGCTGCATTCGATTCAGCTCGTGGCAGCCAGTCTAAAAAACACTATCTTGGACTTCTCTGCATGTTTCCCAGGCGAGCAATTGGCAGCATGTTCAGAACCATGTTTCTGTGAATAACTCCTGAACCGTAAGTCCTAGACGCTCGCTCTTGGCTGCATTCGATTCAGCTCGTGGCAGCCAGTCTAAAAAACACTATCTTGGACTTCTCTGCATGTTTCCCAGGCGAGCAATTGGCAGCATGTTCAGAACCATGTTTCTGTGAATAACTCCTGAACCGTAAGTCCTAGACGCTCGCTCTTGGCTGCATTCGATTCAGCTCGTGGCAGCCAGTCTAAAAAACACTATCTTGGACTTCTCTGCATGTTTCCCAGGCGAGCAATTGGCAGCATGTTCAGAACCATGTTTCTGTGAATAACTCCTGAACCGTAAGTCCTAGACGCTCGCTCTTGGCTGCATTCGATTCAGCTCGTGGCAGCCAGTCTAAAAAACACTATCTTGGACTTCTCTGCATGTTTCCCAGGCGAGAAATTGGCAGCATGTTCAGAACCATGTTTCTGTGAATAACTCCTGAACCGTAAGTCCTAGACGCTCGCTCTTGGCTGCATTCGATTCAGCTCGTGGCAGCCAGTCTAAAAAACACTATCTTGGACTTCTCTGCATGTTTCCCAGGCGAGAAATTGGCAGCATGTTCAGAACCATGTTTCTGTGAATAACTCCTGAACCGTAAGTCCTAGACGCTCGCTCTTGGCTGCATTCGATTCAGCTCGTGGCAGCCAGTCTAAAAAACACTATCTTGGACTTCTCTGCATGTTTCCCAGGCGAGAAATTGGCAGCATGTTCAGAACCATGTTTCTGTGAATAACTCCTGAACCGTAAGTCCTAGACGCTCGCTCTTGGCTGCATTCGATTCAGCTCGTGGCAGCCAGTCTAAAAAACACTATCTTGGACTTCTCTGCATGTTTCCCAGGCGAGCAATTGGCAGCATGTTCAGAACCATGTTTCTGTGAATAACTCCTGAACCGTAAGTCCTAGACGCTCGCTCTTGGCTGCATTCGATTCAGCTCGTGGCAGCCAGTCTAAAAAACACTATCTTGGACTTTCTCTGCATGTTTCCCAGGCGAGAAATTGGCAGCATGTTCAGAACCATGTTTCTGTGAATAACTCCTGAACCGTAAGTCCTAGACGCTCGATCTTGGCGGCATTCGTCTCAGCGCCTGGCAATTAGTATAGGAGCACTGTGTTTGACTTCTCTGGATGTTTCCCAGGCGAGTTATTGACAAGTAAATCCTAGACGCTCGATCTTGGTTATTTTCGCTTTCGCGGCTGGCAGTAAAAGAACCATGTTTCTGTGAATAACTCCTGAACCGTAAGTCCTAGACGCTCGCTCTTGGCTGCATTCGATTCAGCTCGTGGCAGCCAGTCTAAAAAACACTATCTTGGACTTCTCTGCATGTTTCCCAGGCGAGAAATTGGCAGCATGTTCAGAACCATGTTTCTGTGAATAACTCCTGAACCGTAAGTCCTAGACGCTCGATCTTGGCGGCATTCGTCTCAGCGCCTGGCAATTAGTATAGGAGCACTGTGTTTGACTTCTCTGGATGTTTCCCAGGCGAGTTATTGACAAGTAAATCCTAGACGCTCGATCTTGGTTATTTTCGCTTTCGCGGCTGGCAGTAAAAGAACCATGTTTCTGTGAATAACTCCTGAACCGTAAGTCCTAGACGCTCGCTCTTGGCTGCATTCGATTCAGCTCGTGGCAGCCAGTCTAAAAAACACTATCTTGGACTTCTCTGCATGTTTCCCAGGCGAGAAATTGGCAGCATGTTCAGAACCATGTTTCTGTGAATAACTCCTGAACCGTAAGTCCTAGACGCTCGCTCTTGGCTGCATTCGATTCAGCTCGTGGCAGCCAGTCTAAAAAACACTATCTTGGACTTCTCTGCATGTTTCCCAGGCGAGAAATTGGCAGCATGTTCAGAACCATGTTTCTGTGAATAACTCCTGAACCGTAAGTCCTAGACGCTCGCTCTTGGCTGCATTCGATTCAGCTCGTGGCAGCCAGTCTAAAAAACACTATCTTGGACTTCTCTGCATGTTTCCCAGGCGAGCAATTGGCAGCATGTTCAGAACCATGTTTCTGTGAATAACTCCTGAACCGTAAGTCACAGACGCTCGCTCTTGGCTGCATTCGATTCAGCTCGTGGCAGCCAGTCTAAAAAACACTATCTTGGACTCCTCTGCATGTTCCTAAGGCAAATGTTTCTAAAGCTAATTCTTGAACCGTAAGTCCTAGACGCTCGATCTTGGCGGCATTCGTCTCAGCGCCTGGCAATTAGTATAGGAGCACTGTGTTTGACTTCTCTGGATGTTTCCCAGGCGAGTTATTGACAAGTAAATCCTAGACGCTCGATCTTGGTTATTTTCGCTTTCGCGGCTGGCAGTAAAAGAACCATGTTTCTGTGAATAACTCCTGAACCGTAAGTCCTAGACGCTCGCTCTTGGCTGCATTCGATTCAGCTCGTGGCAGCCAGTCTAAAAAACACTATCTTGGACTTCTCTGCATGTTTCCCAGGCGAGCAATTGGCAGCATGTTCAGAACCATGTTTCTGTGAATAACTCCTGAACCGTAAGTCCTAGACGCTCGCTCTTGGCTGCATTCGATTCAGCTCGTGGCAGCCAGTCTAAAAAACACTATCTTGGACTTCTCTGCATGTTTCCCAGGCGAGCAATTGGCAGCATGTTCAGAACCATGTTTCTGTGAATAACTCCTGAACCGTAAGTCCTAGACGCTCGCTCTTGGCTGCATTCGATTCAGCTCGTGGCAGCCAGTCTAAAAAACACTATCTTGGACTTCTCTGCATGTTTCCCAGGCGAGCAATTGGCAGCATGTTCAGAACCATGTTTCTGTGAATAACTCCTGAACCGTAAGTCCTAGACGCTCGCTCTTGGCTGCATTCGATTCAGCTCGTGGCAGCCAGTCTTAAAAAACACTATCTTGGACTTCTCTGCATGTTTCCCAGGCGAGCAATTGGCAGCATGTTCAGAACCATGTTTCTGTGAATAACTCCTGAACCGTAAGTCCTAGACGCTCGCTCTTGGCTGCATTCGATTCAGCTCGTGGCAGCCAGTCTAAAAAACACTATCTTGGACTTCTCTGCATGTTTCCCAGGCGAGAAATTGGCAGCATGTTCAGAACCATGTTTCTGTGAATAACTCCTGAACCGTAAGTCCTAGACGCTCGCTCTTGGCTGCATTCGATTCAGCTCGTGGCAGCCAGTCTAAAAAACACTATCTTGGACTTCTCTGCATGTTTCCCAGGCGAGAAATTGGCAGCATGTTCAGAACCATGTTTCTGTGAATAACTCCTGAACCGTAAGTCCTAGACGCTCGCTCTTGGCTGCATTCGATTCAGCTCGTGGCAGCCAGTCTAAAAAACACTATCTTGGACTTCTCTGCATGTTTCCCAGGCGAGAATTGGCAGCATGTTCAGAACCATGTTTCTGTGAATAACTCCTGAACCGTAAGTCCTAGACGCTCGATCTTGGCGGCATTCGTCTCAGCGCCTGGCAATTAGTATAGGAGCACTGTGTTTGACTTCTCTGGATGTTTCCCAGGCGAGTTATTGACAAGTAAATCCTAGACGCTCGATCTTGGTTATTTTCGCTTTCGCGGCTGGCAGTAAAAGAACCATGTTTCTGTGAATAACTCCTGAACCGTAAGTCCTAGACGCTCGCTCTTGGCTGCATTCGGATTCAGCTCGTGGCAGCCAGTCTAAAAAACACTATCTTGGACTTCTCTGCATGTTTCCCAGGCGAGAAATTGGCAGCATGTTCAGAACCATGTTTCTGTGAATAACTCCTGAACCGTAAGTCCTAGACGCTCGCTCTTGGCTGCA